>NC_134116.1:18810611-19113641 GCF_040939455.1 Microcebus murinus | reverse complement strand
TTCTCTCTCTTTCTCTCTTTCTGTCAATACTTGGCCTAATTTTCTCCTAATCTTCATATATATACCCTATACAAGTGCAGGGTTTGGCCATAGGCAATCCTAGGCTTAGAGCCCCATATTAGCAATGCCATAACAAAAGGAGAGCATCTTTCTGCCAATGTAGCAGAGAAAATCCCAGGGAAGGGCTCTGATTGGCCTGTCCTGGGTCACATGTTCACCTCCCGTGTAAATTATAAGGAACAAAGCAGATAAGGTGCCTACCACTCTGGCCAGAGAAGTGGGTATTATGATTAGTGGCAGCCCCAGAGAAACAACAAGAAGGAAGTTTTATTACAAGAAGAAGGAATGAAAAGATGGTCACAACACCAAAACAATAGATCAAGCCAAAATGTAGAAAAAGATTTCTCAACTGTCTAGCATTCCAGGCTTTACCGAACTTTCCACTTGTAAGTACACTGACTGTAATACTGTAGAGTTGCCCAAGTTCAGGGTACACCATTCACACTGTATTCTGTGCAACATCCTCCCAGGGCCACCCTTTGTAGTGAGTGCTGGGGAACTCACCCCTGCAACTGTGCAGCCTCAGTACTCTGGTCATGCCCAGAGGAATGAGAAGGGAAGTAGTGTCAGGAGCTGAAATTAGACAGCCAGAGACCAACGCTTCAGAGCACTAGAGATAGGAAAGAAACCAAAGGTTGAGACATGGGCAGTCATCAGGCAGTAGGCCAGCCTTGGAGGCAGGGTAGCAACAGCAGCAGCAATAGGAGCAGAAATAGCAGCCTGGCTGGGACAGCACTCTTTGCCCTCCAGCATCCATTCTATATTTGGATGGTTATCAACATCTCTGAGTGTGCAGGAGGTAACTCCAGCTAGAGGAGCCATGCCTACAGGTGGCTCGTGTCCCAGCTGAGGCAGGGATAGAAGAGAGAGGACCAGGTGTTCTTGCCCTTGTCAGCATGGCTGCCCCAGAAGGCACGAAGCCTGTCTGACAGAGCTGCTCAGTGGCAAGTGCACTGTGCCCCTCAGGGGTAGCCAGGCTGATATTCAGAAGGGCACGATACTACAGCCCTACCAGTTATTGACCACTGCCACTGTCCATTCTGCTTGGTCAATGCCTGTCACAGCCACTTACCAAATATTTTTATGATTTCCCTGATCGTGGGTGTCCACTATCTCTTCATATTTGCTTCTACCATATGCTCCTGCCACTCTTCCTGGGAGTCCAGTTGCACGTATGTTAGACCTTAGCACCACATCTCATCATGCATCTCTTACGGTCTTAAAACAATGTCCAATTTTCTGTTAAACCTATCCATTGCTCTCTCTTTTTTGTGGTAAAATATATATAAAATACTACCATTTTAACCATTTTAAGTGTACAATCCATTACTCTTTTAGTTATTGTTTATTTGTTTCTTTGAGACAAGATATCCTCCTGGCTCAGCCTCCAGAGTAGCTGGGACTGCAGGTACATGCCACCACACCCAGCTAATTTTATTTTAGAGTTAGAGTCTGGCTATGTTGCCCACGCTGGTCTCAAACTCCTGGCCTCAAGCAATCATCCTTCCTCGGCCTTCCAAAGTACTGGGATTATAGACATGAGCCACTGTACCCAGCCAGTTATTGTAGTTTTAATTCTATAATTTTCACTTGGTTATTTTTTAAATAATTTTAGTTTTTATTCCTCATTCTTGTCTGTTAAATCCTTGAGTATATTAAGCATAGGTATTCTAAAGTCCAGGTATAATATCTTCACTAGTTGGATATCCCATAGAGCTATTTAATTTTGTCTCTTATTTCTTTGGGTTTTTTGGTCACTGATTGTCTCTTTTAATGCCAGATTATTTATTTGTTTCATACCATGAAATATATATTTAACATTATAGAGGTGTTTAAGGCTCTGGTTGATTTTATCTTCCTCCAAAGAAGATTTACCTTTGCTTTTGGCAGGCTGCCAAGACATCTGACAATACCAAGTGTTAGTGAGAATACAGAGCAATGGGAATATACACATTTGCAGGATAATTTGTTACTATGAAAAAAAAGCTGATTTTTGACTCCTCATAACAATTCATTTTATCAATGAGGAAACTTAGGCCCAAAGGGATTAAACATAATATTGATAACTTGCCCAAGATAACATTGCTTTAGAGGCCAGGACCCAGAGACAGCCCTCAACCTGTTTGTTAGCAGGTCTCATGCATGCTCTTTTCCTTACACACCTTATCTCCAAGTTTCAACCATAAACGATACAGCTTAAAGCACATCATGACTTTTTCCCCCCTCATCTTTTAGCAAATGCATATCCCACTAGACCAATTCCTTGGGGTCATTAGTTATAGGAATAGAACATAGACCCACTCTTCACTGCTCTATCCTCATTGTTCAGAATGGAGCTTGAAATATGCCGGGGTTCAAAAGTTATTTTTTGAGCCAATTGCCCACAGCCCCCTACAGTTCTCAAGGGCCGCAAGACATCTGCAAACATCTGCTGAATTATCCCATCAGACCATGCTCCTTGGCACCTGGCTCACTAGCCAACCAACTGCCTTGTAGGATGAGATAAGTCTTTGTGCCCAGTACTCCAGAGTCACAGATGAGGGTCTGGCTGAAATGTAGCAAGGCTCCAGACAAAGGGGGTGAAATTACTTTTCCCTTTGATACTGACCCCTCTATAGCAACAAGAAGGTCCTGGCCTGGGGCTTTGGCAGCCTGGAGAGAGAGTCACAGTAACCTACAAATCTATCTAAATTTCCCTTTTCAATAAATAGAGCCTCACGGATCAATGTCACCATCAACCTTCTCAAATCTAGTTATCTCATTCCAATTCATACTAAGCAAGGAAGTTGATTTTATTTCTCTTTTAAAAGTCCTACTTCCAAGCAAGAAATTGCAGAGTAATTTGCAAAGGGTACTCTTTCATCAGGCCAAATGGAGCTGTGTTGTACCTTCATCGGCTCCCAAGTCCATCTCCCAGTTGGCTCTCTGTGACTAAGTGGGCTCCCATCTTGTCCTACAGTCCTGTAACCATGTCCTAGTGGCACCCTCTCCTCTCCAGCAGTGGCAAACCCACTTTCTCCCCTGTGCCATGATTAGCTGCCCAAACCATAAGGCTCTCACAGAGAGTGTGGGAAGCTGGGATGGGAGGTTCCCATATGAGAAACAGGAAACTGAAGTTTCCTCCCATCTTCTCCCAAGCTCCAACAATCACTTATCTGAGATGCTACAAATACACTCCTCCAGCGAGCCGGGCTATCTGGCGCTTTCTTACTGACAGTCTGTTCTCCCAAGGCCTCTGCTACTCCTTCAAAGAAAGAATATTCCAGAAGAGCCAATAGCTCACTGGCAAACCAGTTCTGAATATGAATCAGAGACTATTATTTGCTTATAAATAATAAGCAAATGTTTTAATTTAATTTAATTTGATAAATTGACAGGAGAAGGAAGAGGGCATTATAATTCCACTTCTTATTGAAAGGCAACAACCATGGTAGACAAAACAGATTCTATTTCTTACTATGCATTTTATATACTTGAGATCATTCTGTATATACAATTTTGTAATTACCTTTTTTTTGCTTAATATTATTTCATTAGTATTTTCCAGGTCATTAAAAAATGTTTGTGAATATCATTTTAATGACTGTATAGTACTGTGGAGGTAGTGTCATTTTCTTAATGGTTCCTAATATTGTATATTTCCAAATTCTTAACCCCCATAACAATCTTTATTATTTACTTGGCACTCTGTTCTTATGCCTCATAGCTCAATAACATTTTAAAGACTTTGAAGTGCCAGTATCGTCCTTTCAGCAAGAGCTAAGGAATCTGATTACAGTTCTCTCACAGAGTGAGAGTCTCTCACACTTTTTTTTTCCCTTATGGCACATTTTCCCTACTTTACATATTTCCCCTTCTTGCAATTTTTCAAAATCAGCTTTGAACTGATTTTAAATAGGTTTCTCTGTGGCAAGGTATCCTTCTGTTATATTCTAATCATCTTTATGGACATTTTGGAATTATATCAGATTTTAAACAAGAGCCATTTAGGAGATTTATGAAGGGTCGGTACTGCTGCATGGACAACTTTGTTTGGTAATAATAAGATGACACTGCAATATTTGAAAATGAAGTTAATATTCCTTCCCACCTCAACAGCCAGATCTTATAGCTTCACTTCAAAAGCACAATGAAAATATTCTTACTGGCGCAGGACGGACCAGAGTGTGCTGGACACGGTAACCAGGCACCTGTCAGGTGAAAGGTGCAGGCTCAGAATCTGCCTTCCCTTGCACTGCTGCGATGTGGCTCTTATGCTGAAGCCAGCACATAGGAATTCGCTGAGAGGTGCTTTCTGAGGATGGGGATATCAGCTGTAGGCGTCTGTAATGTCTTCCCGTGGCCAGATGCCCAGAGACCACTTCACATGGCTGTGCCTGAAATTCAGCTGACCTGCAAGGTGGAATTACGAGACCCCAACACCCACTCTCACCCACTCGCCAGGCTGGGAAGGCATTGAGCATTCTATAAAAGTCCTAATCCTAACCTATTCAATAAAAGTCTAGTGAGGGTCTACTGCATGCCAAGCTCTGTGCTAAGTGAGAGCTACAGAGATGACTGGGGCATGATCCTTGCCCTCACTAAGATTATAGTCTCATGGCAAAGGCAAATACATAAGCAAATAGTTGAAAGGTGTGTAAGTGATGATGTGAGTTGTAGGTTCTTAGTGTAGTAGGAGACAACAGAAGCAATGATCTCTACTTGGAGGAGGCAAGTAAACACTGAACAGAGGAAAAGACACTTGATCTGCCTCTCAAAGGGTAAGGAATCTAGCAGATCAAAGTGGAAAACAAAGAAGTCCAGGAAGAGGGAATAACAATAATAGAATTTGTTGAGCAATTTACTATGTAACAGGCTCTACTCTAACCCTTTTCTGCGTATTATCTCATTTAATCCTCACAAAATATGATAAGTCAGATTCTATTCTCATCCCCATGTCTAAATGAACCAAAACACAGAGGAGCTCAATAACTTGACCAAAGTCATACTTGTAGAATCTTAAACAAAAAGATGCATCCAGGTGACTGTCATTATTTCAATATTGCTGGAGCATGGAGTCTGGTGGGCATGGAGTCAGACCTCAAAGAGCCTTGAATGTTATGCTAAGAGATTGGATTTTAATCCTGAAAGCTGGAAAGAACTAAACATTTAAAGTTTCCAAAAGATAGATCTGATATGTCTGGTCAAAACTAGAGTCAGGAAGCAAATTTGGAGACTATTAAAATTGTCCTAGGGAAAAGGAATGAGCCCTTGAGCTAAGAGTGAGAAAGAGACTGCAGAACAAAGAGAAGCTAAGGAGATGGTCACCTGTCACTTTGGAGCTACTGTTCTTCAGAGTATGTGGTATCAGTCCCTCCGAAGGGTCCACATGCAACCAATAAAAACCACGTCTGACCTACTTCCCAAGGAATGGGGACAGGAAACAGAAAGTGTGGAGCCTGCAGTGACCTCACTCCCTGACTCGAGTGTCTGCTGAGCTAGCACAACCTTCAGCAAGGGCTTTCCCCTGCTGAGGACGGCAGGCCTGTTCTCTAGGCCCTGAGGACAAACTAGGCAGAACATACAGCTGTGGGGCCCAGGGTCCCTGTGGCTTCTGTCACACCCTCCCAGACACACAGAAGCTGGTCTGGAGAACTGGGAAGTGGCTCTGGGAACACCTCTCCCCTTTTCCTATCTTGCTCTTCTAGATCCGCCAAAGGATAGACGCATAAAATTGCACAGGATGAGACAAACAACAGAAATAAGACGTCTGTGAAGGGTTTTCTCAATACAGAGTAAATGACATGCAGGATGACACAGCATTTGGTTGGCTGGCTTTCTTTCAGTTTATCACACCCACACGTGTGAACTGTCGCCTACATTCTGTGATCGTTTTCTCAATAAAGACTAAAATCCAGCTGTGCTAGAAAATTCTAAGGTGTGTATCATTTGTCTTTCTTTTGCTAAAGAGTTATATGAGAACTTTGTGATTAACTGATTATAAAGAATAGAAAGTTTCATAATTAGGTTTTATAGAGCTATGGATTTTGCATTAAGTGGTTTACTACAAAAAGTTGGAAACATTGATTGGAGACATTAGACCACTCCGATTAAATTTATGGCACAGGAGGAAAATTTGGGCCAATTATAGTATTAAGAGTCCACTGTGGTGATGTAATTCTACCTAAAATATGGCCTATCTGGTGACTGCTTTAAAACTCTTGACCTAGTCCCTACTGTATTCTCATTTCTTTAAAGATTGTGCCCACTGGGAGGAATTGGCACACTTAGCTTTCTGGAACTGAAGTGAGATTCAAGAACTCATCTAATTATCAGCTCCATGCGGACAAGTCTATAGAACACTGTACCATTTTAAAGCTTATTATTTCTAAGACTTGATCATATGAAAAAATTTTGATATCTTACAATAGATATGTTTAAAAGATGATTGCCATATTCAAAGGATGGAATATTACACAAACATATATAATGATGTTTTCTTGAGCCTGTTGAATTACTTGTGAAATGATCATAACATAATGTTAATTGGAAACAAGACAAGACACATAATGCCATATTCAGTGTGATATCAAATATATGAGCTTGTATATGTATATGTGTGGATATTTGGGGTCCAAGGTTCTGGAATGAAATCTATAAAATGTTTATAGCGATTATCTCTGGGGATGGTATGATAGTAAATTTCTATTTTTTTTTAATTTTATCATTTTCTAAAATTTTAGGATTTTATACAATGAATTAAAGATATCTTTGTTCTTTTACAATTGAGAGACGAATTAATTTTGTAAATGACTGTTGCCCTTCAAAGTGATTCTATGGGAGACAACACAATCATCACAATGATGCCATCTCTGTTCACTTTTGTAATTACCCCCAAATCCTATCCAAAGCAATGCTTTTGCTTTATAACTACATTTTTTTTCTTATTCTGGAAAATGTCTTTATTCTGTTCACTCATCCACTTTGCTTAGTAGCCTTGGCTTCAGACAACATTTGGCTGATTCCAAATGTAAAATGCGCCTTAAGACAAAGCTTTGCTATTCTGAGGGTGTTTAAAGAACTCTATAAAGGCTCTGTATTAGTCAGCTTGAGCTGCACAAGACACAATAGACAGGGTGGCTTAAACAACAGAAGTGTATTTTCTCACAGGACTAGAGAAAGTCTGAAATTAGGGTGCCAACGTGGTTGGTTCTGGTGAGGGCCCCATTCCTGGCTTCCAGAAGGCCATCTTCTCACTGTGTCCTCACATGGCAGATGAGGGGAGAGAGAGAGGGAGAGAGAGAGAGATTGAGAGCGCACAAGCTATGTTGTCTCTTCTAAGGACACTAATCCTAGCATATCAGGGCTCTACCCTTAGGACCTCATTTAACCTTAATTACTTCCATAAAGACCCTACTTCTAAATACAGTTATATGGGGGTTAGGATTTCAACATATAAATTTGGTCAGAACACAATTCAGTCCACAGCAGGCTCTGAAATCATCTCCAAAGGAAGACTTTCCAAAAGTTTTGGGCATATGTTGCCATAAAGTATAATATCTGTCCAGTTTCGTGCATGAAGACACTACTTATTTTGATGAACAAGTTCCCAGTGGCATTGTTTCATGGAATGATTTACAATCTATTCTGCTACAATGCCTATTTCTTTAACACAAATTAGCTCACATCTGATTGAAAAATGGGAGAATGGTATTTGCTTCCAGAAATTTTGTTGCTTCTCTCATTTTTCTGAGTACATTTCTTTTCCATGCAATCAAGTACAAGCTTTCAATGCATTAAGGAAGAAGACTTAGAAATACATGAGGACCCTATGACCAAAGCTTTAAATCCTACAGAAGTGACTTTAGTGCATGTGTAACTGCTTTAGGGACATCATAAACAACCACACTTATTTTAAGCCTATTTGAGAAAGCTGCAACTGCTGATGAAGAAGCTACAAGGACATTTTTTCCATGTTAATAAAACAATGATGATCATATAATGTTGATGAAACTGATCACTATTAGAAATGCATGAGTCCCAGGGTTTTAGGCTGTAAAGGATCAATATTGGGTGCATAGACCAGCACGCAGGTTTCACCAGGCTAGTGCTTCATTGGATTATTACTGCTTTTGTCTTTCTTTGGTTACAAAGTGCCATAGATTTTGAGAAATCCACCCCATCCCATTTTCCCCATAAATCCTATTATTTTCAATCCACAGTTCTACAGAGACAAAAGTTTTCAGGAACACAGATATGGAGCCATTGCAAAAGTGCCAGCACATAAGATATTTTATACTAATAAAAAAAACTTATTAATGACATCATTTTGTAATTCTCCCTTATCCCTGCTTTCAAAACTCAGCTCTTCTGAATTGGTTTCCTAATCTCCATCCCTAGCCTCATCCACTGGCCGGATGGCAGGAGGCAAGCTCTCTGAGTACAGGGACCACACGTGCAGTACTAATCACTGTGCTCCCAGAACCCAGCACATAGGCATGTGCTCAATGAAATGGGTGCCATGAATGAGCCCACTGACAGCCTTCTCTCCCTACTTATACCTTCTTCCCTTCCACAGACCTGCTCCCCATATGTTAACATGGTATTTTTCACCACACCCAAGAGCTGGAAAGATCAGGAAATGTTATTTTCATTTTAGATACAAGAAAATTGACCTCCAGACAGGCAAATGGACTAGAGAAGCCCACATAAGAGACAGGGCCTGGACAAAGGTCAGCCGGCTTCCAGGTCAGGGCTCTTTTTGTTCAGGCTGATCTTCTACTTTATCTTTTTTAAACCTTTCCATCAAGTTCCTAGACCCCAAGATCCAGATTCCTCCTGACTATATAAATGATTTCTGTAACTGGCATGCACATCCACATACACACCATCATCCTACTTTGTTCTCATGCTATTTTTAGGGAACCTGCAACCTTGGGGCCATATGTGGCCTTCTGGATCTTTGAGTGTGGCCTTTTGACTGAATCCAAAAGGATTTGTTCTGTAAAGTTTGGATTTGGTCAAGGGGCCTCACTTTGGGATCTGGAGGGCCACAGGTGGCCTTGATATAGGATATCAAGGATATAGGATATACAGGCTATAGGATAATCCTGACTCCTATGACAGCCTCTCCTAGACGCAAGATTGATGGGCTCCTGGCATTCTGCAGTTGTTGAGAATCACTGTGTTTCTCCCACCTGAAAGTCTTGGCACATACTTTTCCCTTAGCCTAGAAAGAATCCTCACTTAGCTAAGATTCACTGAACTTTTAGATCTTTCTCAAGCATCTCCTTCTCAGGTAAGCTTTCTGTGACCTCCAGGACTATACTTAAATTCCTGATTCTCATGACACAATGTAACTCTCCGTTGAGCCCCTTGTCATAGATGCAATTTCACACAATGCAGGTGATTCTTTGGTGGCTATCTGCATGGCGGCAGGCACCATGTTAGTTTCCACCCAGGCCAGAGCTTGGCACGTTACTGCCATGCCCATCCTCTTGTTCACTTTATCTTCAGCGTCCCAGCCACCTGGCTGCTCTTTCTGGTGCTAGCCTTTATATCCAGATCCATTTTGCCCAAACTCTTCTCAAACAACATCTGAGATGCACAGTTCTTTCTGTTGCGATCCCCTATTATGGTACAGGAGGCCTATTGATGTGGTGGTGAGATGTGGGGAAGGAAGAGCACTCTATAGTCCTGTGATTAGGTCTCAGTCTTTTGGTGAGTTTGTGTCCTTGGGCTGTGACCTTCACAAGTATTTCTCAGTTTTGTTTGCTTTTGTTTCCCCCTACTTTCCACCCCCAGGTGAGACATGAAAACCAGAGGGGGCTGGAGTTGGGTGTTTCCTTTCCCCATGTTGCCCAGTCTTTTGTAAAACACCAGCCGGTTAGGCTCTGCTAAAAGAGTTTCTCTTGAGAGTGGCCTTGATAGGAAAGAGAGGATTTTCTGGATGTCATTCAAAAATGGCTACTATTCTTCTCCCCCTGCTGGAGACACGAGGAGTTTTTTGTTTTTTTGTTTTGTTTTGTTTTTCTTCTTCCTGGTTTTCACTATGAGAAACTTGTAGGGTTCTTAGAGGTAAATCTCATGCAAGTGTAGGACCCCCACCCCTACAACTAGACCCTTGGAGCTTCTAACTCTCAGACGTGGTGATGCCAAGCCTTCAGAAACTCACCAGTTAGAGTTTAGGTTTCCTACCCAGGCCCTGGTTCTTGAGTCTTCTGCTCATGGGCTTCTGCTCTGGTCAGTTGTGATTCTGTCTGCCTCTGTGCCCTCGATGTTTGCAACAGCGATTTGCCCTGTGACCGCCCTTCTCTGATAGATATAAGAAGAGCTGTTGATGGTCAGTTGGTTCAGCTTCTTTCTTGTTGTTCCAAGCTCCTTCCATGCTGGACCAGAAAGTAGGAGTCCAGTTTTCACCAAACTCCGTCCAATGGGAGAAATAGCTTTCAGCTCAATCCTGGCCGGCCTCCCCTTCCTGCATCTTTCCAGAGGTCCTACCTGCATCACGTTCTGTCCCTCACAGGCTCCAGAAGGATAAACATGACTCAGGAAAAAAAGATTTTGTAGTTGATATAACTCAAAGCAAGCTATCTGACTTTTTATATATGCAATCACTCAAAGTTCCTATTTTAATAGTCTTAAATTTCTTATGAGTTTGTTCCTCAGATGCTGTTCAAGTAATTTGAGATAATTATTTATATAGCAATAGCCTCATGTGATAACAAGGACTTAGCAACATTTATAAGAGGCTTCTTTGTTAATGAGGACAAATGAGAAGAAAATTAACAGAGACAGCAATGCACATGCCCACACCTCTGTGAGTGAGTCAATCAACAGCGTCCTTTGGAATATTCACTGCCTGAGAACACAGATAGGCTCTGGAGGAAATTACTAATGAGTTTGCCATCTAATCGGAAAGGCAAAGCCAACAGGAACAATTGCACGCAAGGCTTTCATCACACAGAGAATCAGAACTAGCAGAGCCAAAAGATAAAGCACTCAGGAAGGATGAAAAGCAAGGACAGAGGCTCACCTGAGCCGCCAGGGAGAATGAAGCCACGTGGAGCTGGGAGGGGAGGCTGCCTTGCAAACACCAGCCCATGGTTTCCCCTGCACGTCTAGTTCCACCTGTCGGTTCCCCCTCTCCCTCCACCCACATCCCAATTAAGTTGTGTTGTGCTCCTGGCCTCACAGGAAAGGTGTGACTTTGCAGAAAGGGGGGGATAAAAAAGAATCCTTTCTCTTTTGTGTTGCAAAGGCAGATGGCCTTAGAGAAATAGAAAAGCTTGGACAAATTGCCTACCACAGGGAAAGGAGAATATTTCCTCCTTCTCAGACTAGAAGATTCCCCATACTTGTGGAAGGTAAAAGAGAGCAAGAGAGTAGACATATCAGCGTGTCTGTGTTGAGTGAGGGCAGCAGTCAACAACAGGAAGGGAAGGTTGAGGTGTCCCAGATGGAGGGTCTTGTGACTTGCTTCCTGGTTAGGGTCCCAGGTAGACAGCAAAACCCACCCAAGGATTGGTGAGACCCAATGGGAGAAGGAACCTGTCTCTTGGCCTAGATAAAGCCCCAAGAAGAAAGCAAGACTCTTGAGAGGGAATGGAGGTGCACATGAATCAACAACAGATGACCCAATGAATAATGGATGTTTCTGTGGACCAATGACAAAGAGGACCAGATGTTCCCATTCCCATCATGCCTTGGCACTTCCTAAGCCCACACGTGCTCACCTGGACAGGGAAGGAAGAGACTCCCATTGAGCATTTCCACTCACCCTGGAAGAATGGGGACCTGTATTAAAATTAAGTTGAATTATAGAAAGGTACAAAATGTATTTGTGGATTTAGGCCTAGAGTCATACCAGCTATAGGCTAAATGAGAAAGTTTGGTCCATCTAAACTTTATGGAATGTCTATTATGTGTGAGGGACCAAGCTAAGTGCTCTACTTAATGCTCACCACAACTCATAATGTAAAGAAACCAAGGCCCAGGGAGTTTAGGTAGTTTGCCAAGATAACCAGGTTAGTGTGTGGCAGATAAAAAACTCTAGCCATCACCAGATAACAAAGTCTGTACAATCAACCCGTGTTCTATTTTGACTTCTACTGGGGAGCAAGATATACAGTTGGCCCTCCATATTCATGGGTTCTGCATCTGTGAATTCAACCAACAGCTGAGCATTACAGACTTTTTTTTCTTGTTCTCTAAAAAATATACTATAACAACTATTTGCATAATATTTGCATTGTATTAGGTATTACAAGTAAGCTAGCGATGACTTAAAGTATACAGGAGGATGTGTTTAGGTTATATGCAAATATGAGCATCCGTGGATTTTGGTATCTTGGTGGGGGTGCTGAAACGAATCCCCCATGCACAGCAATGGACGGCTGTAATGAGTAAATACTCCATTTCCGCCTTCGCTGAGTTTACAGACTACGGTGAACAGGAAGAGGAAGAAGGCTTCCAAAGAGACTTACCCAGTCCTATTGGGCAAAAAGGCACAAGAACAGTCTGGATCACCTTGTATCTTCATGAGAAGAGACACTTAGGAGACAACCTAGTGTAGACTCTCTCCTTTAAAGCAAGTAGTGTTGGGTTTGGAGTCACAGTCCAGTGCACACCTAGGCTGTGTAATGGGGCAACTGTGTGGCTTCAGGCAGTTCAGCAACCTAGCTGAACTTCACTTTCTTTATCTTTAAAACATCTCACAGCGTCATTGTGAGAAGTAAATCATATGGATAAAATATTCCACCTAATAGCTGATTGGTGATCGATACACATCAGTTCATTTCCTATCCTTCCAGCACAAAGTGTCCTCAAGAACTACCGCTCCTTTGTAGAGTGTCATTGGATCTTTTGGGTAGATGCCCAGCAATGGGATTGCTGGATCAAATGGTAGATTCACTTGTATCGCTTTAAGATATCTCCATATTGCTTTCCACAGAGGTTGAACTAGTTTGCAGTCCCACCAGCAGTGTAGGAGTGTTCCTCTCTCCCCACATCCACGCCAGCATTTGTTATTTGGAGACTTTTTGATAAAGGCCATTCTCACAGGAGTTAAGTGATATCTCATTGTAGTTTTGATTTGCATTTCCCTGATGATTAGAGATGCTGAGCATTTTTTCATATGTTTGTTGGCCATTCTTCTGTCTTCTTTAGAAAAGTTTCTGTTCAAGTCCTTTGCCCACTTTTTAATAGGGTTATTTGATTTTTTTCTTGCTGATTTTTGTGAGTTCTAAGTATATTCTAGTTATCAGCCCTTTATCGGATACGTAGGATGCAAAAATTTTCTCCCATTGTGTAGGTTGTCTGTTTACTTTCATGACTGTTTCTTTGGCTGTGCAGAAGCTTTTTAGTTTGATCATGTCCCATTTATTTATTTTTGTTGCTGCTTTGATTGCCTTTGGGGGCTTCTTCATAAACTCTTTGCCTAGGCCTATGTCTAGGAGAGTGTTTCCAACATTTTCCTCTAGAATTCTAATAGTTTCATACCTTAGGTTTAAGTCTGTTATAGCAGCACAATTCATCATTGCAAGGCTGTGGAAACAGCCCAAGTGCCCATCAATCCAAGAATGGATTAATAAAATGTGGTATATATATACCATGGAGTACTATTCAGCTCTAAGAAACAGTGGTGATATAGCACATCTTATATTTTCCTGGTTAGAGCTGGAACCCATACTACTAAGTGAAGTTTCCCAAGAATGGAAAAACAAGTACCACATATACTCACCAGCAAACTGGTATTAACTGAGCAGCACCTAAGTGGACACATAGGTACTACAGTAATAGGGTTTTGGGGAGGGGAAGGGGGGAGGGGGGCAGGTATATACATACATAACGAGTGACATGTGCACCATCTGGGGGATGGTCATGCTGGAAACTCAGACTTGTGGGGGGAGAGGGGAAAGGGCATTTATTGAAACCTTAAAATCTGTACCCCCATAATATGCGGAAATAAAAAAAATAAAAAAAGAAAGAAAGAAAGAAAGAACTACCGCTCCATCCTGTCATTCCCAGTTAAAGAGCTAGCAGGTTAAGATGCCGGGTGAACCTGCCAAGATGAAGGCAAACCCAAGCCCCTCGTGTTCTCAGTGTCAGAAAGACACAGCCTGCCTTTGACCAGAGTTGACTTGAATTGTCAGGAATATTTTGAAGTTCCTTCAGACTGAAAGAGTTATTCTGTGCTAAACCCACCACAGTCCAGCTACAACTGGGCTCTGGATCCAAAGCACTGGCCATTTCTACCTCGCGCAGGTTTGCTGAGCTCTCCTGTGAGTGAAACGCACCGTACTTCACACCAGGAGGGTTAGAAAGATAAATAAGATGCAGGCTTTGTCCTACAGGAATTCACAATCTGGAGCCAGAAAAGAATAGTCAGAAAAATAACTGACGCAAAGCAGACTGATAAGTTACACAAGAGAGAATGAAGGTGTGATCAAACGTGGATTTATACTGGCCAGAGAGGGAAGAAGTAAAGTTTTCTTAGAAGAACTGAAATTGAAAGTAGCCCCTGAAGAATGGATAGCTGTGACTGCTATAATAATTTGGTGAGTCTGAGAGAAGAGAATGGGTAAAAGGAGATTGCAGAGCAGAAGGAATAATTTAAGCAATGGCAGGTAGTTAGAAGCCTATAGTGTGTTCAGAGACAAGATGTGGCTAAAATTAATGTACAGTAGGAAATAACCATGAATCAAAATATGGAGGGGTTCCAGTGCCAGAGACAAGATGTGGCTAAAATTAATGTACAGTAGGAAATAACCAAATCAAATGAATCAAAATATGGAAGGGTTCCAGTGCCAGAGACAAGATGTGGCTAAAATTAATGTACAGTAGGAAATAACCAAATCATATGAATCAAAATATGGAGGGGTTCCAGTGCCAGGCAAGCAGTCAAGAGTGTATATTAAAGGAATGGAGAACCATCACAGAGTGTTTTGTAAACTGGCTAAAAGTAAACTGGATGAGTGGAACAAATATGATTATTATTACATGCTGTAATTAGAGCAACTAAGTACATCTTTCTGAGTAATCATATGCTAAGGAAGTAATACAATTGAGATAAAATTTGACTTATGCCTCTGAATTTAACAATTTTCCCCACAAATTCAAATCCAGTGGTTGTCAACCCTGGATGTGAAGTCAAATGATGTGAAGAATGTTACAAAAAATAAAAAAAGAAATACCTATGTCTGGGTCCTATTCTCATCAATTGTGAGTTATCCAGTCTGGGATGGAGGTCTGGGATGGAAACTGGGCATTGGGAATTTTTTAATTTCCCCAGGTGGCTCTCTCATGACCAGGCAAAGTTAAAATCCACAAAAGTGTGGTCCCTGGACCAGTAGCATAAGAATCATTGAGAGCTTTTTAGAAATGTTGAATGTCAGGCCCCAACTCAGACCTACAGAATCAGAATTTGCATTTTTAACAAAATCCCTGGGTGGTTTGTAAAAGCACATCAAAATTTGAGAACTGCAGTTTACATAATACAACCTGCCCACTCCCCACCATTGCCAAGCCCATTTTGGCCTGTAAAGAGAAGAATAAAAACTCCAAAGATCTTTACATGAGGTAGTTACTGAATCATGTAAGAAAAAGCATGAATAAACTTACCCCAAATTTGCCAGGTCAGGGCTTCAGTGCAAGGCACCAGATGACTGGGGGTGGAGGGAGGGGCCCTTGCAGGGCCAGGGGCGGAAGGGCAGAATTTATTTAAGTGGAAGGAATTCCTGACAGAAGCACTAAGTCCTAAAATAGTCTGAGGCAGACGAGGTCAGCAGAAGCCTTTGGTGACCGGGAGCAGCCCCCTGGAAAGTTCCCATGCCTTGGCGCATGTCCCCCAAGGCAGCAGCCCCGGCTCACGGGTCAGGGAGCCAACACCTGCTCCTCTGGGCTCAGGGCTTGCTCCCTCACCTCCGTCCACCCAAGCCGCTGTCATTTGTACCTGCAGTCATTAAGCTGCAAACCCCTAACTGTGCTCCAGGTAAGAGAGAAAGCCAGGACCAGCCACCCGTCCGTCTGTGGACGGTTGCGCCATGGACCACCACGCAGATGTAGAGTCAAACCTTCGACTGTGGAAGTCATTACTAAGCAGCACGCTGGCTTCAGAAAATGATCATGAAATTGCAAAACTGTGCTGTTTAAAGTAGGAGCCTGATAGAGAGCCAAAAGTGCTCCAGGGCACCGAGAGCCGGCGAGAGCTGGAAGAGAACACTGCAGCTAGAAAAACTCATCCCAGAATGAAACCCGCGGGCGGAAACCGCCACTGCACTTCCTGAGTGGTTTCCCAGGGCATTCCGGAGAAAGCTCTGGAGGCAGAACCTCAGGCTCCGCAAGGGAAAGCCAGTGTCACTGGGGTCTTCAAAGTTAGCCTGTAACCAAGTCTCAGCTAATTAAGAAATGATTTAGAAGTTTTAAAGTGACAGTTTGCCATGGATTTCCTTCTCTATTTACTGATAATGGCAAATCCCCAGATTACTCTTGTGACATGATGCCAGGCAAGTGACTATCCTTCAGGGACCCACTTTCCTCATTTGCAAATGGAAATAAAACTAGTGCTTTCTTCCCGAGATTGTTGGGAGGATTCAATGAAATAGTCCAAGTAAAATGCTTTGCATCATGTCTGACACGTAGTCAGGGCTTGATAAATGGGTGTTGCTGCGTTGTTGGAAGAAACGTTGTGATGCATCAGTTAATGCCTGGTGCCCGGTAGACACTCAGTGAATGGCAGCTATCATAGTGCCATAGCTATGGCAGCTGTCTGAAGCCACACTGAGTCCCACTCCCTCTCTTTCTCTGCTCATACCTTCCAAATATACAAAAACAGTTGTACAAGCTGCCTGAAATAGAATACATGATCAATCCATGTTTTTTCCCCTTATCTCCCTACCGTTCTCTGGTCCAAGTAAAGTTCCACATTGCAGGTCACTCTTCCGGGTGTCCTCTCTTAGGTTCACAAGTGTCTCCCTCCAAAGGAACTGCCCCAAACTGAAGAGAACCCCACAGATGTGACAAAACGTGCAGTACATACAGAAGAGCCATAATCTATCTTGATCTAGAAACAGTAGTTGCTTAATTTGGTGGAATTTTTTTTTTTCAAATATAAAATCAGATCTTCACATTGTTCACTTACATTTCCATTCATGGTTCTCTAATCCAAGATTATTTGAAATTTGTATTCCATCATATTTGCTATTTGCTTTTCCAGTTTTGTCATCTGGAAATTTGAGAGCCTTCTTTCCAAGTCTCTGTCACCATTTGGCATTAATTTTGTTCATGAATCTGATTTCCCCTACAGATTTTAAGATGTTTATGAACAATAATTTCTAGACTTTATAACATTCTCTACAGTAGTAGATTTTAAACTTCTGTGAGTATAACCCACCATGAGAAATACATTTAATGTCGCAACCTGGTTCATTCAAATGAACTGTCAGATATATGTGTTAAATAAAATAATACTTATCTTTATGATGCCCTCTGATGTTCATTCTGCTGTGTTTTTTATTAATATGAACTGCTGGCCAAGACCCACCTGATTGATTTCCCAACCCATTACCAGGGCATTACCCATAGTTCACAAAATAAGTTGTAAAAAAGGCTTTTAAAATACTTTTACTAAACTTCACCTATGTTCTAGAACAGCCAAGAGATAGCAGTGCTGCCCAAAGAAATATTTTCTTTATCTTTAAAACCCTTGAGAATGTTGTACTCACTGCATAACATATGTATGTTTGTTTTAAAAACAAAAGTTAATAGATGTTTCTCCATTTTTTCCAGTAAAAATTGTGATCGAGGGAAGTGTTAAATTCTTACCCCGTGGCTTTGTCCTTTGTCACTCCACAGGGGGCCCAGTAACAGATGAGTGCCCCGATTTGAGAAGAAAAGCTCCACAGTTCTAGAAGCAGAGCTACTCATAATGCCATTCTAGTAAGAATGGGCTGATTTATTGATGGGCTATTTCCCTAAAGAAAGGAGTATGTGTGAGATAGGATGAAGCAAGCTTCCATTAAACAAACATAGCTTTTCTTGGAATGATGGGAGAGATGGGATAAAGGATTTTCATGAAAACTGGAACAGGAAGATGGGCTTTGTTAGGAGACAATTCTCCATGGGTCTCTCACATTTCTGTATGTCTTGGCAATAGAAGTACTAACTGCCTTAGTCCCAGACTATCTTTTCAAAACTGTTTGCGTACAATCAAATATACTTGTAAAGAATATGCTCAAATATAGAGATAGTGTCTTCCTCTGGAGCAAAGAGCAGGTTTATTTACTGTCCAGTGTAATAAAGATATCTACCTCCAGGGCAATGATCAGGCAGGCTTATGGCCCCTTATAAAATTTGGGTTCCCTAAGCTCGGGGTTCCTCTTGTTTACTGCAACCCACTGTGCGTACAGATGTTACCTTGCCCTCTTTGTGTTCTCCTGTGGAAATGCAGGCCTGGAGCCTAAACTGTAACAAATGTTGATGCTCTCTACTGCTATTCCAGTAAATAGTAAACAGTTCTTTACCTCAGACCCAGGAGTCTCATGTCTTCTGCCAGCACAGCCGAAGTTGTATCCAGCTAACTTGCTAGCTTGCAAGTATGGTAAAGTATCAGCCCCTTCACAGTTCTTGACAGCCTCATGCTACTGATCCCAACAGACAAGCCCATGCCTTGAAGTAATACGTTTATATTTGATTATATTTTTCATTTATTCATCCAATAAATAAATATTGATTGAGTGCCTAATCGATGATAGGTAATTTCCAAGGGGCTAGAGATAACAGGGTCCAGCATTATAGGCAAAACAAAATCTCATAATAAAAATTCTCATAATAAAACAAAGTCTAGTGAGGGAAGACAGAAAATAGCCACGTAGTCAAATGAGTACAGAAGATAATTTCGGAGTGGAAGCACTAGAAAGAAAATAATGCAGAATAATAGAAAAGAGAGTGATTGTGGTAGACACAGAAGGAAGGATGACGTAAGGTGGTTAAGAAAGACATCTCAGAGTCAAGGAAATTGAAGCTGAGATAATAGCAAGAAGGTGTGGAGGAGGAATATTCCAGCAATAGCCACAGTAGACACCCTAAGGCTGAAAAGACTTGGACGATGTGTTGAGGAAGAGGAACGCCAAAAAGCCAAGGTGGGATTAATGTAAGAGGAGGATAGTGGGCAGGCCAGGTCCTCAAGAGCCCTGGGGGCCCTGGAAGGAGTTTGGTTACCATTACCTCCACCCTCAAGGCCTCCTCTTCACCCTCAATGTCCTCATACTCTCCTCTCTGAAAGTGTCTCCCTGGGCACATTCCTGGTGGAGCTCCAGACAGCTTTTTTGATGAGCAAGTGAGGGGTAACTGCTTTAACTTATGGACCGCAGATATATTTGCATTGATATGTGTCTGTCAGGGCCATTGCAAAGGCCAGATTTCAGATGCCTGGCGTCACAGGGGAGGGACTTCAGGGCAGATGTCCTCCTGGGACTCTTCCTATCATGCCAATAGACAGTCTCCTTCTAGTCCAAGTTTAATTATAAACTTGTAGTCACTCACCTCTGACAGCAAAGAATTGAAAAGTGGCTTCCAGTAGCTTATTCAAAGAGTATCTGGTACTTCCTGAAGAGTCTTATTTGGCTCTCACCAATTAGTGGTTTCCTGAAAGACAAGAAAAGGAAATTGATCCAATATTGTGTGATGAGGAAAAGCATCGATAATTATATCAATTCTTTGCTTCTATGTGAAGCTTAAAAATAGAGTAAAACTCGTGTAGTCAAACTAACTAAATTAGCTAGAACTCCAAATAGAGTGAAACTAACTTAATCTACTAATTTAAAGAAATTGCTATACTACAAGTTAAAAGTCTAAATATGGTCTAAATATCTGAAAAAAGTCTGTCTTATTTTTTCTAGTAAGCAGAGAAATGTACTCAATAGAGACTACCACTAGCTCAGAATTTCCAAAGAGATTCTTCAGAAACTAATTCTGGGATACCACTTGATCTAACAATGGTATGATGCATGCAGTCTAGGTTGCATTTATGATTTTTGGTTCTCTTTAATTCAACAGGGTTCCCAAAATTTCATCTTTAGGGGTTGTTTTCCTACGAAACAAGTTTTTCATAGATAAAGATAATCCACAGGTAAACTAATCAACCGTCATTATTACAAATACCATTTTATTAAATGTCTTGATTGACAGGGTTATATAGGAGTCCTACAATCATTTAATCACAACCGATGATATCTTAGGGGACTGAGAACTCCTGAAGCAGGACAGAGCTATTTGAATTCTCTGAGCAGGCAGTAGGAGAATGCTGCCATTCAAGTGAGTGCTAGAGCCCTGTCTCAGGGATTTGGGCCAGGTGGGTGAGATCTGAGAAAGAGTCCAGCAGGCATGGCATCTCCCATGGCCTGACATCATTTACTGTAGAGTACAATGGCTCTGGACTAGAGTCCCAAAGTTTCTTCCCAAAGTTCAACTAAGACAGTCTAAGAGTTTCTCAAGTGCTCACTTTGGCAGCACATATACAAATATTAGAACAATACAGAGAAGATTAGCATGGTCCCTGTGCAAGGATGACATGCAAATTCATGAAGTGTTCACATTTTTTACTCAACAGGATGAACAGAAATCCACCCCACTTATCAAATCTTTCAATAAATGTGAAGAACTTGAACTGCCCACTGAAGAGACATAGGCTGGCCAAATGGAGAAATATATACAAGCCAAGTATCTTCTGTCTTCAGGAAACATACCTAACCCATAAGGACTCATTTAAACTCAAGGTGAAGGAATGGAAAACAATATTTCATGCAAATGGAAACCAAAAGAAGCTGATATAGCAGTTCTCATATCAGATAACTTAGTATTCAAATCAACGAAAGTAATGAAGGATAAAGATGGTCATTATATAATGGTAAAGGGAACTTTTCAACAAGAACACATAACAATTCTAAATATTTAAGCACCCAACACAGGTGCGTGCAGATTCATAAAGCAAATCCTACTCAATCTAAACAAAATGATAAACAACAGCACTATAATAGACAGGGACTTCAACACCCCACTGTCAGATCAGGACAGATTCTCCAAAGAGAAAATAAACAAGGAATCAATGTACTTAAACAGAACTCTAGAACAAATGGGCCTAATAGACATTTACAGAACTTTCTACACAAAAGCCACTGGATATACATTCTTCTCATCAACTCATGGGTACATTCTCTAAAATTGACCACATCCTAGGTCACAAAACACGTCTCAACACATTTTAAAAAATAGAAATTATACTGTGCATCTTCTCTGACCACAGGGGCATAAAATTAGAAATCAACTCCAACAGAAAAACTCATGTCTATACAAAGTCATGGAAACTAAACAACTTACTGCTGAATGATTATTGGGTCAAGGAGGAAATTAAGATGGAAATCAAAAGACTCTGAACTAAATGGTAAAGGGGACACAATTTATCAAAATCTGTGGGACACAGCTAAAGTAGTCCTGAGAGGAAAATTCATAGCCTTACATGCCTACATCCAAAAACTAGAAAGACCACATATTAACAATCTAATGAATTGAATTAAAGAACTGGAAAAAGAAGAGCAAACCAATCCAAACCCCGGCAGAAGGAAAGAAATAACCACATCAGAGCAAAACTAAATGAAATTGATAACAAAAGAACTATACAAAAGATTAATGAAACAAAAAGCTGATTCTTTGAAAAGATAAATGAAATTACATGCCTTTCACTAGATTAACCAGAGGTAGAAAAGAAAGCACTCTAATAAACTCAATAAAGAATGAAAAAGGAGAAATTACAACTGATACTACAGAAATATAAAATATAATCTTTAAATACTATAAAAATCTCTATGCACATAAACTTGAAAACATGGAAGAAATGGACAAATTGTTAGAAACACGTAGCTTCCCTAGGTTCAATCAGGAAGAAATAGAACTCCTGAACAAACCAATATCAAGTACTAAAATTGAAGCAGCAATAAAAAAAAAAAACTTCCTAAAAAAAATCCCAGACCAGATGGTTTCACACCCAAATTCTACCAGACCTGCAAATAAGAACTAGTGCCAATCCTGCAAAAATTATTTCCACAACATCACGAAGGAAGAAATCCTCCCCAACATGTTTTACAAAGCTAACATCACCCTGATGCCAAAGCCAGGAAAGGACTCAACAAAAAAAGAAAACTACAGGTCAATATCCTTTATGAATATGGATGCAAAAATTCTCAATAAAATCCTAGCAAATTGAATTCAGCTGCTTATCAAAAAAATAATCCATCACAACCAAGTGGGCTTCATCCCAGAGATGCAGGATGGTTCAACACAGGCAAATCTATAAATGTAATTCACCACATAAACAGAAGTAAAAACAAAGACCACATGATCCTCTCAATAGATGCAGAAAATGCATTCAACAAAATTCAGTACTCTTTTATGGTAAGAACACTTAACAAAATAGGCATAGACAGGACTTACGTAAAAATGATACAAGCTATATATGACAAACCCACAGCCAGCATTATACAGAATGGGTAAAAATTGAAAGTATTCCCACTTAGAACTGGAACCAGACAAGGTTGCCCTCTATCACCACTTCTATTCAACATAGTGCTGGAAGTCCTAGCCAGAACAATCAGACAAGAGAAAAAAATCAACGGCATTCAAATGAGGGCAGAAGAGGTCAAACTATTGCTCTTTGCTGATGATATGATCTGATAGCTAGAAAACCCCAAAGATTCTGCCAAGAGACTACTGGAATTGATAATTGATAAATAAGTTCAACAAAGTCTCAGGTTACAAAATCAATGTACACAAATCAGTAGCATTCATATACACCAACAATAGTCAAAGTGAGAACCAAATCAAAGACTCAATACCCTTCACAATAGCAACAAAGAAAATAAAATACCTAGAAATATATTTAACTAAGGGGGTAAAAGACCTCTACAGATAGAACTATGAAACACTGAGAAAGGAAATAGCAGAGGATGTAAACAGTTGGAAAACTATGCCATGCTCATGAGTTGGCAGAATCAACATTGTTAAAATGTCTATACTACCCAAAGTGATCTACAGATTCAGTACAATCCCTATTAAAATACCAACATCATTTTTTGCAGATCTAGAAAAAATAATTCAGTGCTTCATATGGAACTAAAGAAGACCCATATAGCAAAAGCAATCTTAAGCAAAAAGAACAAATTTGGAGGGAGGCATCAATTTACCAGACTTCAAGCTATACTACAAGGCTATAATAACTAAAATATTATAGTACTAGCACAAGAACAGAGACATAGACCAATCAAACAGAACTGAGAACCCAAATATAAAACCATTCTCATATAGCCATCTAATCTTTGACAAAGCAGACAAAACATACACTAGGGAAAAGAATCCTTATTCAATAAATGGTGCTGGGAAAATTGGATAGCCACATGTAGAATACTGAACAAGATCCACACTTTTCACCTCTTACAAAAATCAAGTCATGGTGGATTAAAGACTTGAACCTAAGGCATAAAACTGTAAGAATTCTAGAAAAAAATGTAGGAAAAAAACTTAAAAACATTGGCCTAGGCAAAGTATTTGTGAAGAAGACCCCAAAGGCAATCAAGGAGCAACAACAAAAATAAATAAATGGGACCTAATCAAATTATAAAGCTTCTGCACAGCCAAGGAAACTATCACAAAAGCAAACAGACAAGCTACAAAATGGGAGAAAACACTCACATGCTACACATCCAATAAAGGGCTGAGAACTCAAGAAAATCAGCAAAAAAAAAAAAAAAAAATCAAATAACCCCATTAAAAAGTGGGCAAAGGACATGAACACAAACTTTTCAAAAGAAGACAGACTAATGGCCAACAAACATATGAAAAAATGCTCAACATCTCTAAGCATCAGGGAAATGCAAATCAAAACCACAATGAGATATCACTTAACTCCAGTGAGAATGGCCTTTATCAAAGTCTCCAAATAACAAATGCTGGTGTGGATGTGGAGAGAGAGGAACACTCCTACACTGCTGGTAGGACTGCAAACTAGTTCAACCTCTGTGGAAAGCAATATGGAGATACCTTAAAGCGATACAAGTGAATCTACCATTTGATCCAGCAATCCCATTGCTGGGCATCTACCCAAAAGATCCAATGACACTCTACAAAAAAGACACCTGCACTCGAATGTTTATAGCAGCACAATTCCTAATTGCAAGGCTGTGGAAACAGCCCAAGTGCCCATCAATCCAAGAATGGATTAATAAAATGTGGTATATGTATACCATGGAGTACTATTCAGCTCTAAGAAACAACGGTGATATAGCACATCTTATATTTTCCTGATTAAAGCTGGAACCCATACTACTAAGTGAAGTACCCCAAGAATGGAAAAACAAGTACCACATATACTCACCAGCAAACTGGTATTAACTGAGCAGCACCTAAGTGGACACATAGGTACTACAGTAATAGGGTATTGGACAGGTGGGGGGGGGAGGGGGGCGGGTATATACATACATAATGAGTGAGATGTGCACCATCTGGGGGATGGTCATGCTGGAAACTCAGACTTGTGGGGGGAGGGGGGTAAAGGGCATTTATTGAAACCTTAAAATCTGTACCCCCATAATATGCCGAAATAAAAAAAAAAAAAAGAAAAAAAAATCAAAAAAAAAAAAAGTCCCAAAACAACAAATGTTGGCATGGATACAGAGAGCTAGGAACACTTATACACTGCTGGTGGAACTGCAAACTAGTACAACCTCTGTGGAAAGTAATATGAAGATACCTCAAAGAACTAAAAGTAGAACTACCATTTGATCCATCAATCCCACTACTGGGCATCTACCCAAAAGAAAAAAAAGGCATTCTATAATAAAGACGTCTGCACTCAAATGTTTATAGCAGCACAATTCACAATTGCAAAGATGTGGAAACAACCCAAGTGCCCATCAATACACGAGTGGATTAATAAAATGTGGTATATGTATACCATGGAGTTCTACTCAGCCACAAAAGACAATGGCGATCTAGCACCTCTTGTATTATGGATAGAGCTGGAGCCCATTCTACTAAGTAAAGTTTCACAAGAATGGAAAAACAAGCACCACATGTATTCACCATCAAATTGGTACTAATTGATCAGCACTTATGTACACATATAATAGTAACATTCATCAGGTGTCAGGTGGGAGGGGGGAGGAGAAGATGGATATATACATACCTAATGGGTTCGATGCACAACGTCTGGGGGATGGACACGCTTATAGTTCTGACTCAGGTGGTGCAATGGCAGTAGATGTAACCTAAACATTTGTACCCCCATAATATGCTGCAATTTTTTAAAAAGGAAAAAAAATGTGAGTTTCTCAAAATGGCTCAGTTATAGGATTTGTGTTTTCAGGTTTGGAGAATGCTCTGAAAATGCTGGTGATGAGAATTTCTACAGCACATGGGTCTCTGAATCCCACTCGATCCCAGGCACATGGTGTGTGCAAAAGCCAGACTGCCACCTACTGCCACGCACAAGGGGTGGGCTCAGCATCATTCTGTTGTTAGGTGCAATAAAGGTTCTGCTGATTGCAGATGGTTTGCTGAACCCTGTGTGCCACTTGTCAAAAACACAATAGAAATGAAGTGACCATTGCATGAGACCTGGATTATATGTTTTTTTAAATGGCTGGAAAAAAACATTCAGTCTAAACATACCTACTATCAGCTGATAGGTCAAAAATAGAGGAGCAAGTGTCAGGTTGAGATTGCGTGGGGCAAATACGGTTTTATTTCAAACAACTCCTCATATTTATTTCTTCAGCATAAGAAGTGAGAGACAGCAGGCTTGCTCCACTTAACTGGAAACTCTTTGAAGGCAGGAATTATATCTTACTTATATTTTTCCCCCAAAGCTGATGTCTTTCCCAATACAACTAAAGGCTTAACAATGGTATTTATGATATGGAACATGATGGGTGCTGGGACATGGCCACTTACCCCTCCACCCCCCGTCCCCCATTGCTCTGCATCTCCGCAGGCCAGTGCTGCGTGGCCAGTTGGAAGGCAAGCTGCTGGGGCTGGGCCCTGCGACACAGAGCCACAGGAGACTCTGCGTGCAGGAATGCCCCCAGGCCCACGTGCCTCTGCCTGTTTCCGGCCATGCTGCCTGCCTGATCCTGATTGGGTAATTTTTGAATCCCACTGTTTTTGATTGGATGTTAAAGCTTGTTGTTGATTGGATGTTAAAGCTTGTTGCTGATTGGATGTTAAAGCTTATAGTTGATTGGACGCTTCTTGAGCCCTACCAAGGGTATAAAAGCAGGGGCAGAAGGGCAGGAAGGGGAGAACATCAGAGGACAGGAAGAGAGCTGTAACACTAGGTGTGCTGAGCCTGTTGTAAAAGAATAAAGGCTGTTCTCCGACTCTTTGGGTGCCACTCGGTTCTTTCCCCGGTCAAATGAATAAGAGCTGTAACAAAAGCTGTAACGCTGGCTGTACACATTGCCGCAACATTTATAATTTTAATAATAATATTAAAACTTAAATCAGATGCTTACAAAAATGCACCAAGATAACTGTGGGTTTAAATCCTCTCTCTAATAGCTGTGTACCTTGGGCAGCTTACATAACCTCTCTGCATCAGTTTATCATTTTTTAAATTAGTGATGTGACCTACCTCATTGGGTTGATTTATGAGGATTAAAGGACATCAAGTATATGATGCGCTTAGCACAGTGCTTGGCACACGATAACCTTCAATGAACAGAAGGCTTTTTAAAACTAGAGCAGGCCTGAGGTCCTGTCTGCTGCCTGTTCTGACCCTGTGAATGATCTCCCCGCTCTGGACGCTCCACGGCCTCTGCTTTCCTCGGCAGGTTGAAAAGGTTCTTCAGCCGGCCGGCAGCTGGCCCCAACCTCACATGTGAGCACAGCCCAGACAGCCAGCACAAAGCAGGTTGGGGAAGCGGGAGATTAATTGAAGACTTTTCTTATTGTTATTTTTAGTTACAAAACTGCAGGAAAACAGTTCCTGTCGCAGAGCACATCTCTGGCTAGAAGGCAGAAGCACAGGTGGGAGGAAGGTTGACCATTAATCATAAGGAAGCAGAGAAGGAAATTGAGACAGGAAATGTCAACAGCAGAATGTCCTTACGCTGGGTCAATCTTAAGGTACATCCACCGACCAGCATGCTAAAAGCCGGAGCCTGACTGCAAACAAAGCCAGCACGGAGGAAACTGCAAGCAAGAGAATGTCGAGCCAAAAATAAATCGGGCACGTTTCCCTTCCAAGGCAGAGGGGATGTAGCTCCTCTTATACTTGGCTCTCGAATTCTTGCTAAAATTCTGGGATGCTGTCTTAAAATGCGTTCATATGGATAAGCGTTAAAGTAGGTGCCAAAACAGCAGAGGGTGGAGCGTGGCTTCATGAAGCTTTTCTGAGCCTCCATTTTCCCATCTGTGAAATGGAGATCAAGTCCCTGCCTTTCGCTCCTTACGGAGCTGTTAGGAAGACGAAAAGGGTAACGGTGGTGAATGTGGGCTTCTTGTGACTCTTTCCGTTCTTTTGATCACTGTCCCGATAGAAAATGGAAACCAAAACCTTTATCACACACCTCACTCCCCAGCCAACTGAGACAGGGCAAACCCAGCCCGGGTGGGCAACCTCCAGCTCCAGAATAACGAAGAGTCACCAGTTCCCAGAGGCACCCATATTGTGCCCCAGACAAGCTTCTGAAGAAATTTCACTTTTCTTTCCATTTGATTTTGTTAGTAATTGGCTTTTCCAAACAAATATTTCATTTTTGGAAAGGATAAAATGTGTTAATATTGCAAATTAAGCCCTTACAAAGCGATCAATGATATAAATGCTCAAATTGTAATAGTTTCTATCCCTACAAAATCTTTTTGTATTCCCAATATTGTTTTTCTCTTCTAGTATTGCAGTGTGCAGGGGAGTGATTAAGAGCACAGGTTTGGAGTCACACAGACTTGAGTTCAAGAACCGTGAGCACTAATTATGTACTCTTTGGCAAGTTAACTTACCTCAGTTTGCTCACCTATAAAGTGGGGACAATAATGGTCTTAGGGTTTGCTGTGAAAACTGACAAATAACCCCTCACAAAGTGTTAGCTAGTGAGAATGCAACTAGATTCTACAGTTTAACAGATTTATTTTTTAATGAATCATCAGATTCATATTCATTCATCTAGCATTTATTTCAGATCTACAGGTCTCGGGGCTTGTATGAAATAATTAGTTTGCTGGAGTGAAGAAAGCTGGACCACCCAGCCTAGTTAATAAGAGAAACGTAGGAACAAATCATTGCAATCCCATGCGATGAATGCTGTCTCAGAAGGAAGTTCTCGATTCATCTGGTCTCTAAAGAAGGAAGTGATTAACTCTGCTTGGGTAGATCTGAGATTTCATAGAAGAATCTCATCCTGAATCTCAAAGAATGAGGAATTTTCCAGGAAGAGTATTCCAAGAAGACTAATAGTAGACTCTGAGGCTGTCATAGCTTGGCATAGTAAACTGGGACAATTAACTAATATAGCGAGTTGAAGCCTTAATCTTATCAAAGCAAGTTGGAGGAGCCAGCATTAGGGAAACTGAGGCTGGGTCAGGAAGATCACTGCATTCGGTTCTAAGGAGCTTGGTAGTGTCTTGTAGGAAATGGGTCAGTGTTGAAAGGTCTTAAGTAAGGAAGGAAATGATCAGGTGATACTTTTAAAAGATGAGTCCAGCAGTCTAAATAGGTTAGAAAGAAGCCCCATGGCAGAATTGCTGGTTAAAAGCCCATTCTGATAATTCAGGTAGAACATCAAGTACAAATGACAAGAAAGAGAGGAGAGCTCAGGTAAGAAAAATGTGAAGAAGGCATAACTGATAAGACCCAGAAGCCCTTTGGAATTGTTTGAGGAGAGTGGGAAAGGAATGGTGGAAGGGAGAAAAGAGAGGAAATTCTTGCTAACTTTCAACAAAGGTGTTTGAAAACTTACCTAGGTAGTTTACTGGTTGCTGGGAAAACAGTTGTAAAGGATGTAGCCTCAGCATTCAAGGAACACGTGTGGTCTAACTGAGGACATGAAACTAAACAAAGGTTTTGTGTGCAGTACATGACATACTTTGGCATCCATGATCACATTTATATGCACTCTATAGTGACTGTGTGGGTTAGCCCTGCAAAGCCTTTACTCCACAGCAAGGACTTTCCTCTGTCTTTAACAGCTGAGAAAATGGACTCTTGAGAGAAGTGTCTAAGTAGAGAGGGCTCAGGAAGCTTCAAGAAGAGACATCTAACTCATTCCACAGCACAGGAACACCTCCAGGAGACTGAGCAGAGGTTGACCCGGCCATAAAGGTGCGGAGGGGTTGCAAGCAGAGGGTAGTGGGTATGCTCAGGCTTGGAGGAAGTGTTGTCATTGAAACCTCGGGGAGTTTCAGTACGGGCCCATTGGCTCATTGCACCATGATCCAATTATTGACACAACAAGGATTGCCAAAAAAGAAAGGAACCTTTTAATACACCAGGAAAACAGGGGACACTGCCCTCAAATCCATCTCTCTGACCGAGATCATGGGCTTTTAAAGGAGGGGCTACGTGCATTGGGGCAGTTTGTGGGGGATGGTGAATCTTGGCCCAGGGGCCTTCAGAATCTCAGCCCCTTTGTCTTGCAGAAAATCTACCATTTCTGGGAGAACTACTTGATCTCAGAAGACCAAGTAATCAGTTAAGGGATACAATTATTAAAAAAAAAACAAAAAACAAAAAAAACATATAGGGGCCATAGAGCCGGTTACATCTTCTCTGGCCTGAGCTGCCTTGGGTCTTGCCTCTGATCTTTGCATTCCTTTGAAGCACTTGAAGCCCCAACTCCAGCTTAAATAGGCCCAGATGTGGCTTGGGCTGCTGCCCTGGGGGGTGCAAGCAGTGAGCCCTAGCGGTGCCCACAGGGTGCTAATTCTGCAGGTTGTGCAGAATACAAGAGCTGTGGAGGCATGGCTACCTCCACCTAGATTCTAAAGTGTGTCTCCAAGAGCCTCAGGGGCCAGAAAGAGACCTGTCGCAAGGGCAAAGCCTCCACACAGAAGCCCTCCTAGAACAGTGTCTAGCTGAGCTATGGGAAACAGTAGAGGCACTCGCATGCAGTGCCAGCCTGGAAAAGCCACAGGTGTGAGATTTCAGTGTGTGAGAGCTGAAGTCTGGACTCCACCCAGCAAAACCATGGGGGTGAGGCTTCCCAAGACCTTGGGACCTTACACCCTGCCCATTGTGTCTGGAAGGTGGGACATGGAATCAAAGAAGATTATTCTCAAGCCTCAAGACCTAATACTGGTTATCTTGTTGGGTTTGGACTCACCTACAACCTGTTACTTTTTCTTCTTTCTCATTACTCCCTTTTGGAATGAGAACGTCTGTCCTGTGCTTTTTCTACCATTGTATTTTGGAAACATGTAACTTGTTTTATTTCATAGGTTTATAGTTGAAAAACAATTTGACTCAGGGTGAGCTGTGCCATGAGTCTCACCCATATGATGTTTAGATGGGACTTTGGACTTAGACTTTAATGTTGATGCTGGAACAGGTTAAGACTTTTGTGTCAATTGGGATGGAAAGAATGTACTTTGTATGTGAGAAAAGCATATATTTTGCTAGGTTAAGGGGCAGAATGCTATGGTTTGAATGTGTTTCCCCAAAATTCAGGTGTTGCCAATGTGCTTGTATTAAGAGGTGGAGCCTTTACGAGGTGATTAGGCCAGGAGGGCTTCTCCCTCACTGATGGGATTCAAGGTTAATGGGATTAAGGCCTGTATAAAAGAGGCTTCAGGCAGCATTCTGCTGGCTTGCTCTCTTGCCCTTCCACCTTCTGCCAAGTAAGGTTGCAGCAAAAAGTCTCTCACTAGACCAAATGCTGACATCTTGATCTTGGACTTCCCAGCCTTCAGAACTGTGAGAAATAATTTTCTGTTCTTTATTTGTAAAAAAAAAAAAAAAAACAAAAAACAAAAGACAAGTTGTTTGTGTGTGCAAGGTGGAGGGCTGCAGCTCACTGTGCAGGCTGGAAGCAGCAAGAACTAAAGATGCAGGAGGCACTAAAAACCACACTGAGGGATGCAGGCATGATTAAGCTTCTGTGCACTGTGATTATTTTCCTGAGCATTTAAACTGCAGGCAGGGTTTCCCCTTCCTCAGTGTACAAGAAGTGTACCCAAGAGGAAATCCTTTTGAGGAATGAAAGCTACCATTTATTGAGAGCCTGATGCGTGCCTGTGCGGGGGAGTAGCATTGAGGCAGGCCCGTGAGGAGATCAGCTGCTTCTCCCCACGGAGCCAAGACCCTAAGATAGGGTCGCCACAGAGGATAAGGCAATTGATAGGCAACGGAGAGAAATAAAAGAATACACAGAGGCTAAGGTATAGTTTATAGTTTTATATATATATATATATATATATAAAGATCAGATATGACACAGCAGGGGGCACCTAGGAGACTGGCGTATCCCCATAAATGCCAGCAATATGGTTAGAGTCATACAGGTTTTTATAATCACAGACATCAATTACCGGTTGTCAGGGTAACATATTTGCATATTAGGGAATGCAGTTGCTAGGGGATACACGTAGTAGGTTAGGATCAAAAGTCCTCAAGGGGCTTCTAATCTATCTAGGTGAACAAGCAGGAACAAAATCTTTCAAGGGCTAACTTCTAAGTTATAAGAGGTAGTTGTCAATTAACAAAGGTATAACAAAAGAGGTATAGTGACTCTATATTTCTTTGATTAGCTATGGTGGACTTAATGGTAGACAGACAGGAGAGAGCAGGAAGCCCATCTCTATAAAACAGGTTGTTTATAACCACCGGGGTGCATCTCTGGGCAAAGTACATTCATTGTCTCCGGCTCCCATCCTGTGGGCCATATAAAGCTCACAGATTTTGAGATACTGGAAAGCCTTCCTGAAAAACATCCCTACCAGAGATTTGAGAGCTCTCCCATGATAGCAGCCTCTAATAAGTGAACCATTGAGTCCACATGTTCCTTCAGGACAAAATCCTGCAAACTCCTGTTTCTGTCTTTCATATAGTAATATAGGGTTATACAATAAAATAATGGTCATATGAGCCACATTTCATTAATCCTTCAATCATATTTTCCAACATGCCTGCTCTAAGGACGATTTCACCCAAACTCCCAAACAGCCCTAAATAGTAGATATTAGTAACGTGATTATATTACTGTAGAAATTCTTATAGCCAAGGTCACATCATCGATAACCAGCAGAGCCAGGATTTGAACCCATGCCAGTCTGGTTCCAAAGTCTATGCTCTTCCCTTTAAACCAGGGTGTCTCAACCTCTGCACTATTGACGTTTTGGGACAGATCGTGCTTTGTTGTGGGGACCAACCTTGTGCATTGTAGGATGTTTAACAGGATCCCAGCCTCTACCCACCACATGGCAGTAGCACCCCTCCTCCAAGTGTGACAATCAGGTATGTCTTCTGTAGATATTGTCCAATGTCACTGGGGGGGTGCAAAATCTCTCTGGTTGAAAACCACTACTTAATATAACCCATGCTTCTTCTTAAAATGTAAAAAGAGAAAAGACAAGTAGACACATAATCCTAACTAAAAGAGAGACCCTGAATATCTTTGATGAAGTATATCAGATTCAAAGTATATCATTCTGTAGCTGTGAAAAAGTGATAAAGACCCAAAATAAAAAGGGTGTAATCCAGAGGAGGGGTGCTTCTCTTTCATGTCAAAGTACAGAGGAAGACCATCCAGGGTGGCTGGGGCAGCCCTTTTCCACAGGCTCCTCGGGGACCCAAGTGTCTTCCAGCTTTCTCCTCTGTCACTCCCAGGGTGTGGCTTTTATCCACGTCCTCCAAGATGGTGCACCAGCCATTGCAGCTGTATTCAAAGCAATAGGATCGGGATACGTGGGAAGAAGGCAAACTACATGTTCCAGCTGTCCCGTAAAGGGTCCTAGAAGCTGTCACATGACCACACTTAGCTGCAAAGGGGACTTGGAAATAGAGTCTTTATTCTGGTGGCCACGGCCCAGCTTAAAAAGTTGCTATTCTGGGGAAAAGTAAGAATGGGGTGTAGGGGATCACCAGCAGCCTCTGCTCCATCAGTCATCTTTGGCTATAAAAGGATTTGCAATGTCGATGGAAAGAAAGAACCCACACTCTGTAAAATAATTTAAAGAAGTTTATTCTGAGCCAAATATGCATGACCATGGCCTGGAGAGCAACACTCAAAAAGCCTTGAGCAAGTGATCTCACCATGATTGGGTTACAGTTTGGTTTTAGGAAGACAGGAATTACACATAAAATCATAAATCAACCAATATGCGTTGGTTTGGCCTGAAAAAGGAGGACATCTTGAAGCAAGGCCTTATAGGTTATGGTTATAGGTGGGTTTAAAGATTCTTTGGTTTGTAATTCATTAAAGAAATGAAGTTTTGTCTAAAGGTTTGGAATGTTTTAAGTTAAGATAAAGAAGTCTATTAATCAGAAACAAGCCATCGGACATATACCCAGATTTAGGTGATCTGTTCAGTAAATTGGTGACCTGCAGGTGTGGTTTAGTCTTTGTCTTGCATAGCCTTAGCCTGTTAATGAGTTACCAAAAATATCTCCAAGAATGGAGAGGAGCATAATGAGGCATGTCTGACCTCCCTTCTCATAGTCAGCAGCTCAGCTTTAGGGTATTCCTGGGACCTCCTTGGCCAAGAGGTGGTTCCATTCAGTCTGCTGGAGGGACTTAAGATTTTATTTTAGTTCACAGTAATTTCATCAAACCACCTGTGTCTCCAGGCACCAGTTTCCTGTCACTTAGAGTTCATCTCCATTTTCATTATTAATTGAGCACATGCCATGGGGTGAAGTATATCCCCCCAAAATATGTTGAAGTCCTAACGCCCTAACCTACGAATGTAACCTTATTTGGAAATAGGGACTTTGCATGTGATTGAGATGAGGTCATTAGGGTAGTTCCTAATCCAATTTAACCATGTCTTTTAAAAAAAAATGGGGAAATTTGTACAGATAGAGATGTACACATGGGGAAAGCACTATGTAAAGATAAAGATAGAAATGGGGTGATGCCAAGGAACACCAAAGGTTACCAGCAAACCAGCAGAAGCTAGGGGAGAGGCATGGAACAGATTCTTCCTCACAGCCCTCAAAAGGAACAACCCTGCCCACATCTTGATCTGGGACTTCCAGCCTCCAAGACTGTGAGACCATACATTTCTGTTGCTTAAGCTGTCTAGTTTGTGGTACTCGTTACAGCAGCCCTAGCAAACTAATACAGCATACTTAGAGGAAACGAAAGAATATGAAGACCACAAAGGGTTTTCACAATCATTCACACTAAGAAGAAAGTGTTTCTAGTCCCATTTTGTTGCCACAATTGAAGGAAAGGTTTCTAAAGCCTGCTGCCCTGGGTGGCAGGCACCAGGAAGCTCTGGTGAGCTGCTGAAGAGGAAGGACTTGGAGAACCGGGTGAGAAGGGGCTCCTTCCAGAATGCCAGCAGTGACTGTCTCCTTTGTTCCATCCAATCTGAGGAAACCACCTTTATTAACACTCTCTCTCTTATTAGCACCTCCCATGATTGGCTTATCCTCACAGGTATTGTAGTGAATGTGTAGTGATCACTTGGGTAATAAACTGGCTCTGCAAAAAAGAAAAATGTGTACATACGTTTAGTATAAATTTCAATAATATAAAGGATATGTAGTGTATAATTTACAAATGATAATATTCTTTATTGTAAATTCCATGTAGCTAACTTATTGTCACAGAATGCTTTAACTGATTTTATCAGGCCCTTATGTATTAGTCAGAACTCGCCAGAGAAACAGAAGCAATAGAATATTGTGTCTATATATCTGTGTCTATATCTATCCTTCTACCTATCTCTCTATAGATATATAAGGAGACTTATTATAAGGTATTTGCTCACACAGGTATGGAGGATGAGAAGTCCCATATTCTGCCATCTGCAAGCTGGGGACCCAGGAAAGATGGTAATGCAGTTTGAAGGTTGAACATTCTTATGATGTAATATTAAGAGAACAAAGAAGGCAAACTGCATACACACAAGGCTCACCCTTGTAGAGCTCACATATGTTCAACAAATACCTATAGCATTTGTATTCAGCAATCCATATCATTATTTGGAGCATTGGAATTAAATCTTATTTTTTCCTTTAAAAAAAAAATCTTCCAGCATAATTTTTTTCAAGGTTGGTATAGTTGTTGCCTTAGTCCAGGCTGCTATAACAAAGTACCACAGACTGGGTGGCTTATAAACAATAAACATTTATTTCTCGCAGGTCTAGAAGCTGAAAGTCTGAGATCAGGATGCCAGCGTGGTTGGGTGAGGTTCCTCTGCTGGGCTGTAGACTGAAGCCTTTTCTCGTTGTATTCTCACATAGCAGAAAGAGAGTGAGGTAGTTCTATGGCTTCTTGTAAGGGCACTAATCCCATTTATGAGGGCTCCAACCTCATGACCTAATTACCTCTCAAGGGCCCCAGTTCCAATACCATCACATTGGGGATTAGATTTCAACATGCAGTTAGTCCACAACAGTTGTTTTTGTCTCTTTCATCTGGTACATAATAACTGTGAAGACCATGCTTATCTTTAGGGATATAAGGTCATTCGTAGAGGGATCTGAAACCCACCAAGTGTGGAGCATCTGAGATCTTTAAATGTATTCATGTTGTGGGTTCTTAGAATTGAAACCTAAAGCACACGTAAATGGTTTCGAGATGGACAATATTACTCTGATTACCAAACTCCAAGTTAACATTCACACTCCACGTCTAAGACGACACACCTGCTGCTTACCAGTGAGTTTAATTTCTTTAATAACTACAAATTGGCAGATTATGCCTCGCATAGTTATTGAATTTCAGTGTTTTGAAGCCAGCCTACCTGTGTTTCAACAACCTTGTCAGTGTTTCCGGATCTAATCATCGGATCGTAGTGGAAACTGCACGGAAGTACAAAGCACCATGATTTAACAGTTTATGTTCTAGTTGGTATAATAAAAACAGATGTACAGAAAACGTTAAATTACAAGAAATTGTTTATAATTTTACTTGACATGTTAAGGCAACACGAGAAGAAATGTCAATGATTGATGCATGGTTGATTATAAGGATTCAAACTCAGATCTGCCTGGTTCCAAACTCTGTTCTCTCTGCTACATTGACCTTTCCAGAAAGGCCTGCCAAGCTTGCTGTACCCACTAACCTTCTCAGAATTCGCCTCTAGTAAAATGTCTCTGAAAGGCCCAGCTGCCTTTCAAATAGAGGAGACACAAGGCAGTTATGAGGTACAGAGATGTTGATACAAATCTTGGGGGCTGGTCTGCCCGAGGAACTGTCGAATATTCCTCCCAGCAGGGGCGGCGCATGCCGTATGTTGTTCTGGAACATTAAGGAGACTCATCAAATTGATAATGAAAATTGTAGCCATGATCAGATTTTCTAAATGCCTTCATTTTAAAGTTTCGAGGGCTTTTATGTGAGCAACTGCTCCTTTAAAGATAATCTTGTCCTAGTTTTGATCTTGAGCTGCAGTTATGTAAGATGGTAGCAGCTGGGGAAATTGGGTGAAAGGTACACGGGAGCCTGGTGTGGAATTGGGAATTCGGAGTCAGAGGGCTGGGTTGTGGCCCTGGCTCCCCCACTAACCGACTCTGGTGACTCTGATATGTCACTTGGTCTCTAGGTCCGTTTCATTCTTTTTGTTTGTTTTCTTTTCCAATTCCTTGAGAGGATCTGGGTCTGCTTCTTTACCTGTAAAATATTTCCTTCTTGTTCAGAAAAGGCCACCTTTCGATTCAGTGACATCGTGACAATTCACTTAGATGATACATGTGAAGGTCCAGGTAGCCTGTAAAGCAGCAGACACACGTTGGTTACTCCGATGACCCTTCTTAGCAGGAATGGCCCAAGAGACCAGTGTGGGACCGGCAGCCCCTTTACATGGTGCTCAGTCCCTTGGCAGCCATAGCGGCAGCTCCTAAGATGCCCACTGCCCACTGGCTGGTGACTCAGCCTCTTAACGTCACCACGGATCCAAAGCATTTGCTCAAAAGAAGCAACTTTGTTCCTCTTATTTATACACAGCTGCTTGCAGATGCCGCTGCCCACTCCAACAGCTACCTGGCTGTCTCGCTGCCTGTCGCTGGCCATGCATGTCCCCATCATGACCGACCCATTATCAGCTGTGACCCAGGGCAACTCCCAGGCTGCCTCCCAGGGCTAGGATATGGAGGCTTTGTCCTGTCCTGACATGTCCCGCAGAGCCGGGAAGTGGCACTGAGCAAGACAGCACAGGCGCATGAGGTCCGGGTGTCCCTTCCCCACCGGAAGCTGAAGACTGGCATGGCCACAGGGGCCTTGCCTTTGACCTGGAGTTTGAAGCCACACAGTCCTGGAAACAAGTGCTGGCCTGCTGGGTTCCATTCTCCAAACTTCAGCACTCTGGAAAGTTCTCCTGGCTGCTCCTGCCCGGTGTATCCGCGGCCAAGTTTACTAGGAAAACAGGTGCCTTGCTGCATGTTCTACACACAGAGCCTTCACTCTAGGGAAAGGAAGCATTGAAGCAGTTCTCTCTCTAAAGCCATGGTTGTCTGCATGTGCGGTGGGAACCGGCAGCATGATCCTGGGAATGCTTGGACATGTAAGTCTGAGACTCCTACCCCAGATCTGCTGAACCTGTTCCCTGGGGATGGGTCCAGTGAGCTGTGCTTTCACAAGTGCAGCTTAAGTTTGAGAACCACTGCTCTAGAGTTCTCTGCAAACTTGTTCTGAATCCTACACCTGCCTCCCAAATCTCCTGTGCTTGCCTCGCTTCGGGAAGCTCTAATCCAGGTCCATTCAGGGGAAGGAGATTCTGAGAAATATATTTCTCAGCTTTTCCTCTGCAGAGATCCTAGAGAGGGATAGTAGTGATGCCCAAGAGACAGACTCGCACACCGGGGGATCACAAATAGGACTGAAACATCTCAGGTGGTACTTACTATATGTGGACTGGTCACCCCCAGGTTCCAGGAGACCTGCTCCACCCACAAGGATCTCCCCCCATAGCCTCACCATGACCGAGCCTCAAAGTCCACCTTTAGAGATCTCCTCTCCTTGGTATTAGACCCTCTTGGCTTGTTTTAGTGAGATATTTATAGCCCAAGGCTTTTTTTTAACAGGCTTTATTTTGCAGAGCAGTGTTGGGTTCACAGAAAAATTGGGCATAAGGTATGGAGATTTCTCACGTACCTCTCACCTCCCCACGCATGCGCAATCTCCCCCATTATCAACCTTCCCTACTGGAGGCGTGCATTTGTTGCAACTGATGAACCTGCATTGACACATCATTATCACCCGGAGTCTATAGTTAATATTAAGGTTCACTCTCAGTGTTGTACATTCTATGAATTTGGACAAAGGTATAATGACATGTATTCACTATTATAGTATCATATTGGGCAGTCTCACCACATAAGAAAACCTCTGGGCTCCACCTATTCATCCCTCCTTCCCCCAACCCCTGGCAACCACTGATCTCTTTGCTGTCTCTATAGATTTGCCTTTTACAGAATGTCACAGCATGCATCCTTTCAGACCGGCTTCTTTCACTTAGTAATGAGCATTTAAGTTTCTTCCATGCCTTTTCATGGCTTAATAGCTCATTTCTTCTTAGTGCTGAATAACATTCCACTGTCTGGATGTGCCACAGTTTAAACATTAACCTACTGAAGGACATCTTGATTGCTTCCAAGTTTGGGCAATTATGAATAAAGCTGCCATAAATGTCTGCATGCATGTTTTTGTGTGGACATAAGATTTCGACTCCTTTGGGTAAATACCAAGAATCATGATTGTATGGTAATAATATGTTTAGTTTTGTGAGAAACCACTAAACTGTCTTCCAAAGTGGCTGCACCATTTTGCATTTCCGCCTGCAATGAATGAGAGTTTCTGTTGCTTCACACCCTTGCCAGCAACTGGTAGTATCAGTGTTCTGGATTTTGGCCATTCTAATAGGTGCATAGTGTAAATAATTTTACCAGTTTAATAAATGGTTTTGATAATTTATTTAGAAATAAAAAGAATTTGAAGATATCAAGATTTTTAAAAATTCTTTATAGGACACTTATATATCATATGTTTTAATATATCATTGGCATTAGCAAAAATACAGAGCAGATATTTTTATGGAGATACGCACAGTATCACCTATCTGTGAAAGAGTAATTCTTTTTTTTTCTCTATAGAATGTGCAGATATTCTCAACAAGGAACATGAGAAAAATGCAGCTGGCTGCAGTTGCTCACACCTGTAATCCCAGTGCTTGAGGAGGCTGAGGCAGGAGAGATCACTTGAACCCAGGAGTTTGAGGCTGCACTGAGCTATCATGGTGCCACTGCACTCCAGCTTGGGTGACAGAGCAAGACCCTGTCTCAAAAATAAATAAATAAATGCATGTTTGAGGTCTGAAATAATATTCTTTCATTAAGCATCAGGAAAAAAAGCACAGATAAATCTTGATCACTTCTCTAGTTTTTAGATGTTATTTAATTTTGTAAGAACTAAAGCCCAAGGCATTTAAGGGCTGGACAATGTGCCCAAGAAACACTTGGATGACCACCGCCCTTCTTTCTTACATGAGCACTTCACACCAAGATGTGTTTGAGGCACAGGTAGGGAGAACCCCAAGTAATACCAAGGACAGATAGAACTTGAGCCAGTATAGCTAACAAAGAACTCAAAGAGGTGACATGGGTTAATAAGTAATGGGCTGCTGACACTCCAGCTCATCTTGCCTTTTTCTTTTAATTTGAAAAAATGTTATATGCAAATACTCTAGGATATAACAGTCACTAACATCTTGTATGTGTATTAGTATATTAGGTCAATTTCCTAATTGACACAAAGGTATTTTGACAGCACTGGGCCACTGCAGGGAAGATGAAGAGAGAGGAGAAAGATGAAGGAGAGACATAGTGAGAGTTAGAGGGCGTCAAAAGCACACATCCCTGACTGTAGGCTGTCAAGAGACTGCCATTAGATTTCATGTATTAAAAGCATCAAGCATGTGGGTGTGACCATGATGAGCCTGGCACTGTGTAGACACCAAAGACTAAGGAAGAATAAGACACAGTCCTTCTCTCCAAAGAGGTTATGTTTTAGTAGAGAGACAGATATATCAGCAAAATATTTTAAGCGATATAATTAGTGCAGCAGTCAAGATATGGGTAATTTAGACCGGGTGCGGTGGCTCACACCTGTAATCCTAGCACTCTGGGAGGCCAAGGCAGGCAGACCACTCAATGTCAGGAGTTTGAAACCAGCCTGAGCAAGAGTGAGACCCCATCTCTACTAAAAATAGAAAGAAATTAATTGACCAACTAAAAATATATAGAAAAAAATTATCCAGGCATGGTGGTGCATGCCTGTGGTCCCAGCTACTTGGGAGGCTGAGGCAGAAGGATTGCTTGAGCCCAGGAGTTTGAGGTTGCTGTGAGCTAGGCTGATGCCACAGACTCCAGCCAGGCAGCCAGGGCAACAGAGTAAGACTCTGTCTCAAAAAAAAAAAAAAAGATATGGGTAATTTACTATTTGATCAGAGAACATAAGTACTGCTACTTGTGGAATTGCTGCATGTCTTCCATTTGCCTTTCTGGATCTACTTTCAACCCTTCTGTACCCAGAAGGTGGGCAGCTGTGATGACCAGCCCCCAAGATGGCACTTGGTGATCTCTGGCCCTCGGTTTTCACATTCCTGCATAACACCTTCCCACACTGTATGAGGGCTGGTCCTTGTCAGTAGTGATGGTGTATGACTTTCAACGCAAGGAAGGTCATAAAACACATTGCAGCTTGTCCGTTTTGCTCTCTTGGATCACCTGCTCTGGGGGAAGCAAGCTATCATGTCATGAGGACACTCAGGTACCCCCATAGACGAGGCCCATGTGATGAGGAACTGAGGTCTCCACCAAAAGCCATGGGAGAGAAAGATCTTCAAAGCAAATTTTCCAGCCTTTAGGTTACTATAGCCTCAGCTGACTTCATAAATATGTCATAAGAGACATTGAGCCAAAATCCAGATATCCAAGTTCCTGCACCACAGAGACTGTGAGATAATGTTTGCTATTTTAAGCTAATAAGTTTTGGAATAATTTGTAATAAAGCAGTAGATGGTTAATAGACTGGCCTTTTTGGACTGCACCAGCCCACTCTCTGCCCCAACTCTGATTTCCATTGGGCTCAGCTAATAAGGGGTATAAAGGGAAAAGGAAGGGAGAAGAACTAAGAAGCAGAGTGAGGTTGGGATATTCACTTCCCCAGCCTCCTCCCTATTGAGTCACTGTGTCTTGGTCATGAAAGTCTCAGTTTCTATTTTGCGGTTACCCCATATAGCTACGGGCACGAAGTCCTAGTGAACACACTATTCCCTTGTCTTTTCAAGCCCTGATGTTACAAGCTCAAACATCAGTCCTCTCAAATAAAAAAGGAAGAGCAACACATGTTCCAGCATCAACGGTCAAAGGCAAATAAAATATCAAATTCCAATAGCTTTATACCTATAGCTGCTCAGTCCCAATGGGACACCATTCATACTGTGTTCTACATGAATGGCATCTAAAATTATGTGATGATATTATGATTGTAGGATGGGATTTCAGTCCACATCCAAAGGTACATATGAAATATTATTTTCTAAATTTTATACCATTTAATTTCTAGTTCAAACAACCCATTCTGCAGGTGACAGAAATTTCTTAATCAATTTGAGGTTTCTGTTCTCTCCCTGTTCTCCAGGATGAAATGGGTCAATCAATCAAGAGATTTTTTTTTTTTTAATCTCAATTATTGGCCGGGCACGGTGGCTCATGCCTGTAATCCTAGCACTCTGGGAGGCCGAGGTGGGCGGATCGCTCAAGGTCAGGAGTTCGAAACCAGCCTAAGCAAGAGCAAGACAACGTCTCTACTAAAAAGATAGAAAGAAATTAATTGGATAATAATTTTTTAAAATAAATACATTTTTTAAATCTCAATTATTATTTCCAGAAAACACCAGGCTACATTCAATAGCATTCTATTTCTTCAGGGTACACTAATTCAGCCTTTGTTATCCTTCAGCGTAGGTTATCCTAGAGTTCAGTGTGGTCTGTGCAAGGGGTTCTGCCAAGCAGCTGATTAGACTGAACATGACTGCAGGAGCACACTCAGTCTCTGGAAGAGAGCAAGTCACTTTTAAGGACCTTAGCCCATTAACTCTTGGTGAGCAAATAGGGCTGCTAATTATAAGTGAGTTTTATCTACTCAATACAGCAGCTCAGCAGGACTTCTGCTTGGAAGTCGTCTGTCAGAACTTTGTGAAAATTTAGTTTGAGTTACCAGTTGCATTTAAAATACATTTCTTTAAAAACTCACTATTAAATTGGAACTAACTGATGAGCACAGGTGTACATGGAGGGTAGTAAAGCTCAGTGGAAATCAACAAGGTGGGGGAAGGTGGGGAGAGGTAAAATCCTACTTAATGGGTACAATAAACACTATTTGGGTGACAGGCACACCTATAGATGGGACTCGAGCATTACAAAAGCGATCCATGTAACCTAAAACATTTGTACCCCTTTAATATTTAGAAATTAAAAATTAAAATAAAATAAAATAATATCTAAGAAAACAAAAACTGATTCTAATTCAGTCTGGTGACTACACTGACCTTTCACTCAATTAGTGTCCAATCAATGAGGCTTAACCACAGCAATGGCAGGAGTGGTAGCAAAAAAAAAAAAAAAAAAAAAAAAATGAGCCAAAAGCATTAGAATAGAACTGCTAGGATCAATGAGGCACAGTGAAATCTTTTCAAAATCCATATTACGAAAAACCCTTGAAATAACTAATCAAAATAAGAAACAAGCACCCATTCAACAAGCTGAGCTGAAGAATTTACCCAATAAGGTTGTTGGCTATACTGCTGCCAACAAAGGAGCAAATGGAAAAGATCTCCATATCACAAAGGCCCAACTGAAGCCAAAATTAAATATGCTGATCCTTGCTTTAGACCTGAGATAAGATGCAGAAATTCCGGCACTTACCATTGATTCAGCATCTGCTTGGAATTTCTTTATTTCTTTTTCTGCTTTCATACAACACCTGCTGGGGAAGTGCACAAAATTGCAATGATCATTTGAAACCAGAACATAAACTCATCCTGATACACTAACCCTAACTGTCCATCATAAAGGCTAGAGCAAGAGCTGAGCCCGAGGAGACAGGGCTATGATTTTATTCCTTGCCAACCACACTCAGAAAAGCACCTGTGGTGTTTTTCCAAGGTATGAAGACAGTTAGGTTTAAAATATTTGTTTGTGCTGTTGTCACTATTGGGCTGAGAGCTCTCTGCAGCTCCACTGACTTGATGGGAGGAAGGAGCCATTCTCCATCCTTGACTGCTCCATGCTGTCCAGTTTCTTAGGAGATGAAAATGATAACATGCTCCAGGTATGTATACATCCACGTGTCTCACAAACCGTACGTCCATTCTTTTGTTTTGAAAATAGAGTACACTATATATCAGTCAGATTATGTGCTGTAGAACAAATATCCTCCAAATCTCAGCTGCTTCAAACAACACAGATTTACTTCTCACTTGCACGACATGTTCTTCATTATTGAGCTTCAGTCTTGAAGCTCTACTCATACTGGGACCAAAGTTGACGGCGCAGTCAACCATCTGACTGCCCCATGACTCATGCTCTATGCCAAATAAACTAATTCCTTAATCTTCTGCTCATAATTCACTGGCCAAAGCATGTAACTGGAAAATGCCTGAGTTCAATCCTGCCCTGTTCATGAAAGAATAAAAGATAGGGATATTTGCAAACAGTCCTATAACCTCTACATTCCTTTGAAAAGTTCTATGTATGCCTGCTGGGCAGAGGGAACCATAAAGGCAGAAAACTGAAAGCAAACATTAGTAAAGAGGCTAAGAGCAGATTAGAGATGCAGATATGAGAAAATGTGCTGACGAGGGATGGAGTTTGGCACGATGATTTTTAGTCATTCATATGACCTATATTTAGATTTTTGACAGTTGCATATGCACAAGCAGTCTCTCTTCTCACCTTCTCCCTGCTTTGGCTCCTCAACTGATAAAGAGTGACAGGCAGAGAGGGTGATAAGCTGACAAGATAGCACCATGCTTGTGTGTGTGTGTGTGTGTGTGTGTGTGTGTGTGTGTGTGTGTGTGTGTGTGTGTGAATGTGTATGCTGGTATGAAAGAGCTGTCGTGTGAAGCAGATTGTTTTATTGATCCTACAAGAAAATGACCGGGGTTGAGGTTGCTGCAAAGAGCTCCCGTGGTGGCACCCCCTATTCCTCCCAGGAGCCCCTTGGCCAACGAAGAGGGAACTGCTGGAGATTCTGCAGAAGGTGATCAGTACACTGAAATGTGTGAGTCGAAAGTACCTCATTTCTGAGAATGGATGCTCAGCTCAGACCTGGGAAACAAAAGGGACACTTCAGACATGGATCCTCCTGCCAAATAGAAACCCAAGGTATATTAAATAAGATTTTTAAAAAGTCCAGTGGGCAGAGGATGAGTTATTCCATCACAAGTGTTGTGAAATCAGGAAGTTATTTGGGGAAAAAAAATCCATAACAGGTGTTGGGAAATCAGGAAGTTATTTGGGAAAAATAATGATTTAGATATTTGCTTCAGCACTGCATTCACTGATGAATTCTAGCTGGATTACGGAGACAAGAATTTCAATTAAATCACCTAAAAAGAAAAACATAGATGAAAATATAGGTAAATACATGTCTGAATGGGAGGAACTTTTTAAATACAAAATCTAAAGGAACAAAATTAAAAAGAAAAGATCAATAGATTTGACAACACAAAGCTTTTACCTTGTTTGTCAAAAAAAATCAAAATTAAAAGGTTAAGTGTCAAACTGGAGGGGAAAAATTATATCTAATGTGATAGACAAAGGATTAATATCTTTAATATAATAAGAGCTTATATAATTCAATAATAAAGAATATGGCTAAACATAAAAATTTAACCTCAACTAATGAATAATGAAACAAAAGTTTAAAATAAAATATAGATGCCATCTTATCTATCAAATTAAAAACATTTTTATAAATTTTTTCTAATACACAGTGCTGGTGAGGATTCAATGAGACTCTCAATCAACGAAAGTAAATACATTAAAATGTCAATAATGATTACCTCTGGGTGATTTGTTATCCATCTTTATACTTTTCTAATGTTCTACATTTTCTATCATTTAATCATATTATTTTTAAGATCAGAAAGGAACTTCTACTTCCTGCCAAGGTAGAGTAACAGTGACTAGATTTACCCTTCTATCTAAAACAAACAAACAAACTGAACAAACAACATAAAAATAATAATTTCAATACAGTTGATATCAGGCAACAAGCATACCAGTGATCACTGAGAGACAGGAAACAGACAAGGTGAACCTCATGATTTCCCAAGTTACTGCCTTGGGAAAGTTTCCAAGTTGCAGCACAGGGAGAGAGGACCCAAAGGGAGATCAGCAGCCTCTCTAAATTAAAAAGATTAAGTTGGGAATCTAGGGAGATGATGCAGTTAGAATTTGCTGAACAGAATAGCAGAGGTGAGATATTCAGATATTTAGCAGAGTCCTGGTCAGCACACGCATGTGAGGAAACCTTTGAGGCTGGGGAAAGACTCACAAGGATTGGAGACCAAAAACCCAAGGAATTAGAGACAGCAAGTGCCCCAAATTCAGAAAGATCTTGCCTCAGTGATGCGGCAAAATTAATCCTACATAAGTGGTTTTCCACCAGGGTAATTTTACCGCCAGGGGACAAGGGGACATTAGGCAATGTATAAATATAAATATATATATATATATATATATATATATATATATACACACACACACACATATTGTCAACACATAAGGAGGCTACTAGTAGCATCTAATGGTTAGAGGTTTCTAAGTATCCTACAAAAAAAGGAGTATCTGGTACAAAGTGACAGTAGCACTGAGGTTGACAAATCCTGCTCTAGTCTAAATGCTGCTCAAGTCCTACCTAAAAGCAAGACCTGAAATATTCAAACTGTTTCCAAGTAACTTAACTATGCCCCAGAACAAAGCTCAAAAAGAATATGTGTAGGAATTTTAAAAAGGTATTAATAATATCCACAATGTCTGGAATCCAATAAAAAAATTACGAGGCATGCCAAGAAGTAGAGAAATATAACCCATAATGAGGAGAAAAATTAATCTATCACAACTAAACCAGAATTGACATAGATTATAGTCAGCAGACCAAGTACATTAAACAGCTATTAAAACTGTGTTCCATATGTTCAAAAACTTAAGTAGAAACATGAATAACATTTTAAAAATTCAAATTGAACTTCTGGAAGTGAAAAGTACATGTCTTAGATGGAATATATACTGGATAGGATTAAAAGCAAACTAGATTTTGCAGAAAAAAAGATTAATAAGCTTGAAGAAATAGCAATAGAAACTGCCCAAATGACACATAGAGGGGAAAAAAACAAACATTTAAAACTGAGATCAGTATCAGTGAACTGTGAGACAATTTCAAGCAGCTTAATATATGTTTAATTAAAGTCTCCAAAGAGGGGATAAACAGAAAAAAATATTAGTCGAAACAAAGCTAACAACTTTTTGAACTTGATAAAAACTATAAATTCACAGATCCAAGAAGTTCAATGAATCCCAAGCAAAATAAACATGAAGAAAACTACACTATGGCTAATCATAATCAAATTGCTTAAAACAAGTGCTAAATGGAAAATCTTAAAGGCATCCAGAAGAAAATACAGAGTAAAAAAGGTACCAATGACAGAAGATTTCCCATCAGAAACAATGCCTGTAAGATAACAATGGAGCAACATTTTTAATGTACTCCACTCCCCCCACCAAAAACACCTATCAACCTAAAATTCTATCTTTGAATAGTGAAAATATCTTTCAGACATGAATGTTAAACATAGACTCTTTCAAACATACGAAGGCTGAATGAATTTTTCACCAGCAGATCCACACAATAAAAAAATATTAAAGTAAGTCCTTTAAGCAGAAAGCAGATCATACCAAATGGCATCATACCAAATATGACTCTACACAAGAATGAAGAACACTGAAAATGTTAACTACATAATTTTCTATAAGTTGTCTCCAATGTCTAAAGATTCCAGCCTTCCAGGGGTTCTCCATGAGCTTCAAAGTTTGTGTTAGGACCATTTGTTGAGGGTGCTAGGAAACATATGTATCAGTATTGTTTAATGACAAGCCAATTCCTGACCATTCCAGCGCATAGAAAAAAGGAAAACATGTATGCTACAGGACAATGTGATAATAGACACTATGGGAGAGTACATTTTTTTCCACAGGAGATGAGCAATGGGTTTCATGCAATTTATCACCCTTATTGTCCTTATTCAAGAAATATTTTTATAAAAATCAAAATAAAGGTATTTTTCAATCTTGAGGCTATCATAAGTCAAATATTTCATGATTTCTTCATGGACAGCCAATCAAAATACTCATCTAGGCTGGATGAATCTAAATCCACAATGTAAGTCTTCATTGATTCATTCATCAACTAGTTCATTCACTTGAACAATATTTATTGAGCACCTGTGTCTATTAGGGATTGTGCCAGTGGCAGATACAACAATGAACAACAAAGACATAATCTATGACCTTTTGGAGTTTATTTACCTAAGATCCTATTGATTTCAGATCCTTCACAGGATGATAAATTGCATGAAACCCATTGTTCACCTGCTGTGGAAAAATGTATACTCTTCACTAGTGTCTACTATAACACTACCCTGTAGCATATTTTAAAAGCAGGTAAGATGGGCAAAGTGTATAACATCTTTAAATGGCCCCAATAAATCCCCCTTTTCCTCAAAACTTCTCACTACCCTAAATTATTCATGCCTGAATACCCACCACCCTCTTGTCTTCTGACTTTTTGCCTTGTACAAGTTATCCACACACCAGGGTTGTGATCAGAGTAGGGAACATAGTGTGGGAAGGATGAGGATATAAAACCCGATTTGTCCTTTTCACCTTCACCTGTAAGAATGTATCTGATCTTTGCTGTTATCAGATTCTGATGAGGAGACATCTGGGTTGAGAGATCCCAAGGACACTGGGATGCTGGAGGTAGGTAGACAAAGAGGAGAGCCCACCAACTGGGGAGCTAGGATTTAAGAGAGGCAGGATTGTGTTCGATGGCTGGATATGTGCTATGCCAGCCTAGTAATGGATCAGTAAGTGTACCCACCCAGGTAACAAACAGCCAACCTCTCCCCTCACGCCCTCTGTCCCTGCACTTCCAGCAATTGCTGAGTCACCATTGTGCCTAGAATTAGTTGCAAATGCCGTATGCATGGCTAGCACTATTGCATCAGACATTTATTCCGTGCCATTTTCATTTGTTTAGTTTTTGGCTATCCCAGTAAATAGCAATGTTCTTAAAAGCATGAGCTGTTATTCTACATCTTTTTGAAAGGCAATTTGGTAAAGTGAAAATAACAATGAAATGACTCACTGCTGCCCTCTCTCCCTCTTGTAGGGGTGAGATCCTAGGTAAGCCACCATCCACCCCTGTATGTAAAGTGGAAATGAGCATGCCCTCTTTGCCAGGTTGATATGGGAATCTGGCATGACAGTTTTCATAAAATCCCAAGTAACTTACCACCACTTTTTATATATAATAAAAGTAAAGCATTTTCATAAAATCCCAAGAACCTTACCACCAATTTTTATGCATACTAAAAACAATGATAATTAACATCTTTGACTTGATACCAGGTATTCGGCTAAATGTTTTATGTAACAGCCCTTTAAGATCAGTAGTATTATTATCCTCATTATAACATCCACACAGGGAGTATTTTGTGGGTTCCCCTGTTGTAATAAGCTTTAACCACATGTGTACATCTAAAGAACATGATTTGCCCTGAAGTTTATCAGAAATTCTTCAGAATTCTCCTCTGTGTAGCAGGATGTGACCATACTCACAGCCAGGTGGTGGTAACTTTCTCTTCCAAGCTTTTCATTCTTTGTCACTAATTTTAAGCCTTCATTCTGGTGGGTGGTACTTACGCTTCTCATCTGATGTTGCGTCTCCCTGAGCATCTTAACCTGGAATTTCACACTGGATCACAGAGGGGGCCTGTGCCGACCACCTGCATCTCGGAGGTCACCAGCCCTCAAGGCCTGGGAGCTTCAATCACTGCGGAGGCAGCGGACTCTGTGTTCTGCGCGAGCAGCGATCTTTATGGGTTTTATCTCCCCTTCGCCCTAGAATACAGATTTGCGGTTTCCAAGTGGCAATGTTTACACAACCCTGAAAGATAATTTATCATATTCATCTGCCGGTGAAGGCTCCGGTTCAAAGAAGCCAACTATGAAATGTGCTTTGCAGGCTTGAGTGAAAAATGAGCAAGAACACAGTTTGTGTTTGTCTCTTTGTCTTCCTGGGACTCCTCCCACAGGTTTAAAGCAATCTTATTGCACTCCCTGAAATAATCCCACTCAAATCAGAATCTCAGAGTCCACATTGACAGCTGAGGACTCAGAGGTCCAGAGAGGGGCATGGCTTGTTGTGACAGAGGCTGGTGAGATTCCAGCTCTCCTGAGTCCCCATGGCGCCTTGCTTTGTTACCCCAGCTCCATCATCAAGGTCCCTGCTGGACCCCAGTCTTTAGGGATCCGTCTCACAAAGCTGGTGGGGTAGAGGTTTCCTTGACCTCAGCCCCACCCACCACGGATTGCAGGTGACCCTGAGTGGAGAAAAGGAGGGTGGGTTGACATTCCAGTTCCTGTTCCCTGAGATTTCCAATCATCTCTACACAATGAAAATCTGAATATTAAACAGAGCTCAAGAGCTTGAGATCTCTTTACCAGCTAATCACACCATCCTGAAGGATGAGAGTATTGGAGAAACAAGGGCACAGCGTCATGCCTTTTGTGTCAAGCTGGTAGTGTCTCTCACTCACCCAAGGCTAGCGAGGTTAGGTCCCTCTCCCCTCTCAGGTTCCCATTTTGAAAATATTGTAAGAGAGTAAATTAAAGGCATTGCCAGCCTTGTGTCTCACTTAGTACTTAAAGCTGTCTGGAAGGACCCCTGGCACAGCAGTGAATAGCTGGACCATGAGTTCTGCCTCGGTATAATCTCCTCTGCTCTGGATGCTTGAGAGAAAGCATTTGTTTACATCAAGCCACTCAGCACCAGGTCCCGGAGCAGAGCAAGGAGCATTTTAAAGCACAGCCACACAGCCAAGCCTGTGTCTCGACAGTTCTCATATTCCTGCCAGGAAGTTCTCAGTGACATGTGAAATTCCCAGGAAACTCCAGTGCTCTTGAAGCTTCTGAAGAACAGGGAGCGCACAGAAAACGAAAAATACTGGCAGCTAATGAGCCAAGTGAAGAGAGTGTGGCTGAGGATGCTGATAAATCTCTCTCTTTCTGACACCCTCGCCATCGCCCTCATCTACTCCTGCAGTCACCGCTTCTTGCTGCTGCACTTGATTGAATTTGCGCAGCAGACAGACTGCACCGGCTCATTGGAAAGGGGCTAGCAAGACCATCATGAAAGGTGGCATGCTTCACGTGGGAAGCGGTGATGAATTTAGACCAGTGAATCCCTTGCAATTATTCAATCGAATGTAAGAAACCCATGCGCTGGGCAGGAGGACGGAGAGTTAGTCAGTTGTCAAGGGAAGGAGGAGAGGGACGTTATCTGCTTTCCCAGGCTTTTGCCTCCTGGCTTCATCGCTGTCTCCTCTGTTCTACTCCACAGGTTTCTGTTTTAAATTAGCACTAAATGAAATAGAATTAAAATATGATGAAAGTAGCCTTTGGGTGACTCTTAAATGCTTTGCATTTAAATCCTTGGAAAACATTGCATTTCCGAATTCTGAACACTTTCTGCTTCAAAGCATAATTTGAGTTTGAGGATAAGAGTGATTTTTATAGCTCCTTTTCAGGAAAGAAGAAAGGATTGCTAAATTTAGCAAGAAAGAATGGGAAGAAGGAAAGAGGAAAGTCTACTGTATCTAAGAGAATAGCTTCTGGCCCTTTGCCTCTGACTCCATATACGAAAAGGGAGGAATTTGGGGCATGGATATGACCTTTCTTAGGGGTTGAAGAAGTTTAGCAATATAGCTGTAGCCTTGGGATTGGGCCTTTCTGGTTCCTTCCACGCCTGTGATATATGACCATAGGACCAATTCAAGTTAGATGTGGAGCCAGAAGTGTCCTTAGGGACTGAGGAAGCACTTTGTCCAATTTTCTGATCCACCCGCCAACCATCTTTACTGAAGCTCAGAAATGTCAAGTGACCTGTCCAGGGTTTTACTGCTGGGTAGCTGCAGACTATCCACGACCATCGGTCAGCCCCCTGTGGTCTCTCCACCCTCTCACACCGACTAGTACAATGTTCAGGGCTCCAGGATGAAAACCCAAAGCCACTAAGATAAAGAATTGGGGACTATACGATCTGACAGAAAAAGAAGACCCTTAACTCAGCCCAAGACAGACTTTTTTGAGAGATTCGTCACAAAGTCTCAGATTTAGAAGCATTCCTTGAAGTGCTCAATCTCTTTTTGAGGATGCAAACTTCTTTACATAGATTAACAGAGAATAAACTTCTACAGTGCACACAGACACAATATTGGTAGCAAATAAAAACCCATATAAAACCCTCACTCCCTCTGAAGAGTTCTGAGACCATCTTCTAGAAGCATGATTGTGCAAGAAGAATCTTCAAATATTAACTGCATTTTGAAGAGACGTATTTAAAAAACTGCTATAATTCCTTGATAATTATAGTTATGGAGGCTTTAAATCCTGCATCTGTGAGCAGACAGAGAACTGTCCCAGAAAGGACTCTCAGAGAATAATCAGTGGGAAAGAGGAAACCCTCTGCACTTTCTGCAATCAGAAAGCAAGATCTCTTGGGAAGTTCCATAAAGCAGAGATATTCAGGGTTACTAATGACAGGGGTGGTCAGTGACTTGCTATAAAGGAAGCACCAGTTTTCCAGTCTAGCTGAAACAGCCACACTACTGAGTGCAGGTGAAAAACAAAGCTTACCCCAAAAGAAAAATGCATAAGGGATGTGAGAAATAATACAAGAATGAAGAAATACAAATGGTGAAAAAAAAAACTCAGCCTCACATAATATAGTGAAAGACATATTTTTTGATATGTCAAATCCAAAAAATCACTTTTAAATCATAGTTTTCAGTCTTTCCAAGGCATCTCATTTAGTTCTGGTGACATTTACATTTTTCAAAGGGTAATTTCAAATATGAGCCTTGAAAAGGTTCATCCTCTTTAATTCAGTGATTTAACTATTTATAGAAATTTCACATAGTGAAATAATGAGTGTGCACAAAGATTACTATATAAGAATGCTATTGACCATGGTATTTATAACAGTCCAATAATAAGCAATTGTCCAATAAGTAACAGTTGGCTAAATGTTTAGCAATAGACGGTTGTTTAAGTAAATTATGGGTCACTGAACCATAAACATTAAGCAGCCATTAAAAAATATGTCAGCAATAGCTACCTTTGATTGTACCCTTACTCTGAGATAGGATGGAATATGACAGACAAATCCACCGGTGTGACAAATGTATGAAACAACCTCACTGAAGGGAGTAGGAGAGTAAGGTACTGACTTTAAGAACTTTGGAAACAAGTAGATTCTGTAAGACTAAAGGTAAAAGAAAATGAACATAAATACCATAATCTGGTTGATAAACTTGATTGCCAACTTTATATTGGCAACTTCATAACCCGTATATAAAGTACAGGTTAACAATTCTGCAACCACTCTTCATGTACACAGGACTTGAAAATTTGGGTGAATGGATGGAGGATGGTGGGAGCCAGGTTTCTCCAGGGTGTGAGATTACAAATCAGCACATAGAGGAATCTAGAATGATCCACGTGGTAATGGATTAGAATTGGAGATATCAGCATAAACTCATGGTTAATTAATATAGATACAGATGGTTACATACGGAAATATTTATAGATGTGTGTATACACTGGTTAGAATACACAAATATGTCTCCTTGCTCTGTCAGCTAAGAGGACCGAGAAGCAAAGATCTGCCAGTAGCAACAAGCACCCTACCTAACACCCACTTCATTGTTTCTAATACCATGTCCAATAAAAGCAACCAAGGCTCCTTGAAGAAATGGGTGATTCTAGAAGTGGGGCAGGAAGAATACAAAATGAGCCTGGAGTGTCTTGTGATGCCATAAAGTAAGAAAGTGCTAAAAAGAATTGTTAAAAACTAAAAAAAAAAAAGAATAAGAAAAGAAAAGAAAAACAGTCTACAATGATGAGGACATGTCAAAGAGCTCCCAGTGCTCAAAAGTTTGGACAATCTGAGTGACAAAAATCGTGTAATATTGAATTATGGCCCAATTATATAAAATAAATATGAGGTCCATATGGATATAAGTGATCGAATAAATAAGTAAATGAATAAGTAAATGTGGGACAAGAGACAAATCTCTCACACAGAAGCATTCCAGATAGTTTATGAAGATAGCCAGCTCTCAAGGAGATGGAGCATAACTCCCGCTCATTAATTGTGGGCTACACAAAGCGACTTCCTTTCACAGAGTGCAGTATGAACAGGGGAGAGAAAGAGAGTGACTTTACAGTAGAGAAATCTGACGAACATGACCTCAGTCAGGTGATCAAGGTCAATGCCAACAGTAGTAAGTCATGCCGATAATATGATGTGATAAGACTATCATTTTGCTTCTGTGACTTTCCTCCCCCAAACACATAACCCCAGTCCACTAAGAGAAAAATATAAGATGAAGCACAATAAGGGGCATTCTACAGAATACCTGACCATTGTTTTAATCCTCAAAGCTGTCAAGGTCATCAAAAACAAGGAGAGTCTGAGGAACTGTCACAACCCATGGCAGCCTAAAGAGACAGGACTTCTAAATGTAATGTAGTGTCCTTGACATGATTCTGGGACAGAAAAAGGACATTAGAGAAAGAAATGAAGAAATATGAACGAGGCGTAGGCTTTAGTTAATAATCATGTATCAATATTGCTCATTCATTGTAACAACTGTACCATACCAATGTCAAGATGTTAGGAGGAGGAGAACTGGATTTGGGTATATGGGACTCTGTACTAACTTCACAATAATTCTGTAAATCTAAAAGTGTTCTAAAAAACAAAGTGTGTTAACCACCACCACAACAAAAACCACTCACAGGTGGTAAGTCATGTCCCAGAAGGATGATTAACAAGCAGTTAATCTGCTACTGCTTCATTTTTAGTTGAAAAAATTCTTTATAGAAGCCACATCCAGGTTGGAACAGGTGTGCCTCATAGAGGCAAAAATATCTATGTTGAATGTTACCGCTTTGCCAGGGATCCCAGGGTGTGAGAAAGTTTATTCTGATCCCTTCCTTTATTTCTACATGGTGGTCATCTTGCAAAGCTTGAAAATAAAGCAGCCTCTTACAGTTATGGAGGCATTAAATCCTGCATCTGTGAGCAGACAGAGAACTGTCCCAGAATGGACTCTCAGAGAATAACCAGAGCCAAAGAGGAAACCCTCTGCACTCTCTGCAATCAGAAAGCAAGATCTCTTGGGAAGTTCCACAAAGCAGAGATATTCAGTGTTCCTAATGACAGGGGTGGTCAGTGACTTGCTATTAAGGAAGCACCAGTGTGCCATTTCTCTTGTCTCCTTCCCCCATCCCTGTAGCATCTGATTTAGTATACCTGAACCACCTCATTTTCCCTCATTATTTCAGCTTAGCCAAGAGGAAATTAGTACTAAAACCACATTAAATCTTAATTGAGTATTTTTTATTAAACAGAAAGTGGGAATTAGCAGATACTTCTCTGCACCCTAATAGCGTGTAACTCCAATGTTATACAAAATGGCCCCCATGAATCTCTTTTCCTGCTGGTTCCATGACTTATTTTTCACCACAGGGTCTGAGCATGAAAGAGTTAGATGTGGTAATAATAACATTGAAGATGGCAATTTATTAAGCACTTACATGTGCCAGGTACTAAATGTTTTATTTGTTTTTTTATGGAGTTTTTTTTGTTTGTTTGTTTGGTTGGTTGGTTAGTTTTAAGAATAAGCTGGACTTAAAAGGGTACACACAGGTAAAACAATTGTATGCTTCTCCTACCCATGACTTTCAATTGTTCAATCCCACCTAGGAAATATGTCAGTCATATGATAGTTTATAAGTCACTTTCAGATATTAACGAGCACCCTTACTTTGATGTATTAAAAAGTCCAGTCCAGTCTTAATCAAAGCTTCAGTTTCTCACCCACTTTGAAGCTTCTCCTCCTTCTTAATTGCAAGCCTGACTCAGTCTGAAGAAACCTGCAATGGGCAAGAGTTGACGGTATGATCTTCCTTTGTAACATTTCTCCACCTTTGTCTCCTTTTCTATTTATCACCTGCCTGTAACTGGTTGGAGGAGAGGACAGGGAAGAACCAGATAAGCCCTTCCCTTTCTTATGATATAATCTGGTACTGGTGTCCTCTGGGAATGGTGTATACACAAATGTTGAGGAGCACTTAGGTGGATTCCCTCACTGGAGACTTTCTGTTGACCAGTACCTGGTGCTGCTGCCCTGCCAGCCCCATGGAATCTCTCCTCAGCTTCTACTTACAACAGACTATCCCACACGATTCTCTCCCATTAGGGTTACCCAGCCCTGTCAGGCAGTTCTCTAGAGGTGGAGTTCTTTCAAAATGACTCAAACCCAATTATTTCCCACAATGTCTACTCCAGAGAAACAATGTGGGAATTACTCATTTCCTGCCATTGGTGGGCAATGCCTTGCTCCACAGGAGCCTTCTCTCCTTGCTGGGCCATCAGGAGCAGCTCTGATCACTTAAGACTCTGCCCTTTCCCACCAATCCTCCCTCATCTATGCTTAATCCCTGGAGGTACCAGAAAGTGAGGAGAATGCAGAGAGAAGAGAGAAAGAAGTGCCTCAGTTTGTTCAGATTGCTATAACAGAATATCATAGACTGGGTAGCTTATAAACAACAGAAACAACAGCTATTATCATACTAAATGGGGAAAACCTGAAAGCCTTTCCTTTAAGATCTGGAGCAAGACAAGCATGCCCACTCTCACCACTGTTGTTCAACATAGTACTGGAAGTTCTAGCTAGAGCAATCAGAGAAGAGAAAGAAATAAAGGGCATCCAAACTGGGAAGAAAGAAGTCAAATTGTCCTTGTTTGAAAACAATATGATCTTATATCTAGAGAAACCTAAAGGATCCACACAAAAAAACTATTAGAACTGAGAAATAAATTCAGTGAAGTTACAGAATACAAAATCAACTTACAAAAATTGGTAGCATTTCTATATGCCAACAGTAAACAATCTGAAAAAGAAACCAAGAAACTAATTCCATTTACAATAACTATAAATAAAATAAAACAGGTATAAATTTAACCAAAGAAGTAAAAAAAAATCTCTATAATGAAAACTAAAGAAGAGGATGCCAAAAATGGAAAGATATTTCATGTTCATAAATTGGAAGAATCAATATTGTTAAAATGTCAATACTACCCAAAGCAATCTATAGATTTAAAGCAATCCTCGTCAAAATACCAATGACATTCTTCACGGAAATGGAAAAAGTAATCCTAAAATTTATATGGAACTGCAAAAGACCCAGAATAGCCAAAGCCATCCTGAGCAAAAAGAACAAAACTGGAGGAATCACATTACCTGACTTCAAATTATACCTCAGAGCTGCAGAAACTGAAACAGTGTGATACTATCACAAAAACAAACACATAGGCCAATGGAACAGAATAGAGAACCCAGAAATAAATCCACACATCTATAGTGAACTTATCTTCGACAAGGTGCCAAGAACATGCAATAGGGGAAAGACAGCCTCTTCAATAAATGGTTCTGAGAAAACTGGATATCCAGTTTCAAAAATGAAACTAGACCCTTATCTCTTGCCATATACAAAAATAAAATCAAAAAGTACTAAAGACTTAAATCTAAAAACTGAAACTATGAAACTACTAAAAAAAAATTGGGGAAATGCTCAGGACATTGGTCTGGGCGATTCTTGAATAACACTCCCAGAGCAAAGGCAACCAAAGCAAAAATAGGCAAATGGGATCACATCGAGCTAAAAAGCTTTTGCACGGCAAAGGAAACAATCACGAAGGGGAGAGACAACCCACAGAATGGGAGAAATCCCATCTGGCAAGGGATTAATAACTAGATTATATAAGGATTTCTAACAACTCAATAGAAAAAAATCAAATAATCTGATTAAAAATGGGCAACGAATCTGAATGGATGTTTCTCAAAAGAAGACATACAGATGGCCAACAGGTATATAAAAAAAGTTCAACATCATTAGTCATCAGAGAAACGCAAATTAAAACTACAATGAGATATCATCTTGTCCTAGTTAAAATGGCTTTTATCAAAAAGACAGGCAATAATAAATGCTGGTGAAGATGTAGAGAAAGGGGAACCCTCATACACTGTTGGTGGGAATGTAAATTAGTGCAACCACTATGGAAAACAGTATGAGGTTCCTCAAAAAACTAAAAATAGAACTACCATATGACCCAACAATCCCACTACTGGGTATATATCCAAAGGAGGGGAAATCAGCATATTGAAAAGATATCTGCACCCTTATGTTTATTGCAGCGCTAATCATAATAGCCAAGATTTGGAATCAACTTAAATGTCCATCAGTGGATGAATAGATAAAGAAATGTTTGTGCATAGGCACTATGGAATATTGTATGGCCACAAAAAGAATGAAATCCTGCCATTTGCAACAACATGGAGGGAACTGAAGAACATCATGTTTAAAGTGAAATAAGCCAAGCACAGAAAGACAAATCTCACATGTTCTCACTCACACGTAGGAGATAAGTATTAAAAACAATCAATCTCATGGAGACAAAGAGTAGAATGATGATTACCAGGGGTTGGGAAGGGAAGCGAGGGGGGTGGGGGATGGCAGGTGGATAAAGTGGGGATGGTTAATGCATACAAAATTATAGTTAGTTAGATAGAATGAATAATATTTGATAGCACAACAAGGTGACTATAATCAACAATAAGTTAAGGTATACTTTAAAATAACTAAAAGAGTGGAATTGGAATGTTCCCAATACAAAGAAATAATAAATACCTGAGGTGATGGATAGATACACCAATTACCCTGATTTGATTAATCCACATTGTATGTCTGTATCAAAACATCACATGTGCCCTATAAAAATATACAATTATGTATCTATAATGATTAAAAATAAAAAGTGTTTAAAAATCTGAGCTGAGGCAGGAAGGTAAGAATTCTTTCATTGAATGCTTCAATTTTCAACATTTAGACTGATTAAGCTCAACATTTTAATAGTTAAAGTAAAGCTGGAATTTTTACTATGTGAAAATAAAACCTGAAAATGACCATGGAAACATTAGGATCAGCTCAAAGTGAACTGTGGCTAAAAGATAGGAGAGGTAGATTCAACATAGCATGGTTGAAAGACAGTAGTATGAGAAAAAATAAGGCTTCTTCATAATTACTCCCACTAAGGACAGAGTGTTCCATAAACTAACTACATATACCAATTTATCCTCATAACAGTTCTATGAGGTGATGTGGGAAGATAAATTCTCTGAAGAAAGAAACTGTTCTTAAATGATACATTTTGATCCTCCATCAAAATAAACCAATTTCCTGTTGCTATCATCTGAATAGATCTTTTCGGAACACATTTCTCTTCTAGCAACTGTATGTTGAGGTAAAATTCAAAATGGCATAATTCAAGTAGAGGAGATATTTTGGGGAAGTAGAACTTTTCTAGCCCTAGGACAGCACTTCAAAAGTAATCAACTGGGCCAGACATGGTGGCTCACATCTGTAATCTCCGCACTTTGGAAGGCCAGGAGTTCAAGACCAGCCTAGGCAACATAGCAAGAACCTATCCTGACCTCAAGAATCTGTGGTCTCCTGAGCGAAAGAGATTTTAATTAAATATTAATACAAATTATAATAAGCACTATATAGAAAAAGTATGTGTTATGCAAATGTATAACAAGATTCTTGAGCTAGTTGAGAGGAACACCATAAGTTCGCCCCACTTACAGAGGCAACATTCACACATGGATTACACAACTCGGCTGCCCTGGTCTGGACAGTCAGACAAGTCCTGTGTCAGGAACACTTGAGTTGCACTCCAAAGGACACATTGGAGTTGATGAGGCTAAACGGAGGGGTAGATCCTTCCAGGCCCAGAGATTAGTATGCAAAAGACATTGAGGCAGAAAGGAGCGTGGCATGTTCATGGAACTCAGAGGAAGCTTTGTAACTGGGAGTGCAGGGAGTTGTATCTGTGCCTCACTGTGCCCAGACCACATGTTGGAACCACCAGCCCTTAATGCCTTTGCTTTCACATATTTTACTGCCCTCCTCCTTCCTCAATAACATTTAGCTCATAACTCAAAATGGATCATATCCCTAATGCAAAACCTAAAACTGTAGAACTTGTAAATGAAAACATAGAAGAAAGACTCTGTGAACCTGGGTTAGCCAGAGATTTTTTTTAGATACAACACCAAAAGCATGACATATAAGGTTAAAAATTTATAAATTGGACTTCATGAAAATTAAACACTTTTGTTCTTCAAAAGACATGTTTAAAAAAAATGAAAAGATAAGACACAACTGGGAGAAAATATGCACAAATTACATATCTGATAACGCACTTGATCCATAATATATTGAAAACCCTCAAAATTCAATAAGAAGAAAACAAAGCACCCTATACAAGGTGAACAAAATATTCGAATAGACATTTCATGAAAGAAGTTATTTAAATTGTAATTAAACACAGCAAACGATGCTCAACGTCATTAATCTTTAGGGAAATGCAAATTAAAACCTCAGTGAGATACTGCTACACACCTATTAGAGTGACCAAAATTAAAAAGACTGGCCATACGAAGTGTTGGTGTAGATATGGAGCAAGAGGAATTCTGATACACTGTTGGTGAGGATAAAAAAGTGATACAATCATTTTAGAAATGGAAAACTTCGGGAAATAGACAGCTTCTTAAACAGACACTGATCATGGGAACCAACCATTGTATTGCTAGTGGTTGTCACCCAAAAGAAATGAAAACATTTGCTCATCAAAGACTTGTACATGAATGTTCATGGCATCTTTATTTGTTATATCCAAAAACTAAAAACAACTTAAATGTCCACCAGCAAAACAAATCGTGATATATCCATATAAAGCATTACTATCTATCAATAAAAAAGAATGAGTTATTGATACATGCAACAATTTGAGGGAATTTCAAAATAATTGCACTATGTAAAAGAAGCCAGACAAAAATTTTCATCAGGCAGGTCCAGTGACCAGGTGGAGGTAGAAAAATGTGGAGGGAGAAATTACAAAGAGGATGAGGAAGCTTTTGGCGGGTCATAATCTTGATTTCATCATCAAGATTCATTCATTATCTTGATTATGAATATTATGGTTCATTATGGTTCATTATCTTGATTTTGATGATGGTTTCATGGATGTGTACTTATGCCAAACGTGTCAAATTTTATACTTTATATATGCATAGTTTATTGATGCCAAGTCTAACTCAATAAAGCTACTAAAATATAAAAAGTATTTTTAAATGCAGTTCATAACTCAAATCTTCTAAGAGCTATCTCTGACACCATTTTTTACATCTCCCCTAAGATCCATGAGTACTTAATGCTTCATCCATTCATTTGACTCTTAACACTTACTGCCTTGTATTATTGATTATCATTTATTGGGCACGTTTCCAAGTTACCACCTCGTGAGCAGACTCAGCACTTCTGTTTCTCCTTCAGTCTCTACTTTGCACATAGTAGGCTGTCAATAAACATTCTATTGAAAGATTCATATTGCATCTCTAGAGAAATGCATTTTGTGTTGTTTTTCAGAAAACAAAATATAAGACTTCCTCCAACACTTGATCAATTTGAAAAAAACAAATTCCTAATTTATCTTTAAGCAGCACATTGCCAAACACAGCAATTTCCAATGTGAAAGATATTTACGAATCTGAAAGCTACAATAAATCACATGTGACAAAATTAGTGTGTTTGGTCAAGGAACAGAGACATTCACATCACAAACCATACAATTAACCAATGCTGCCAAAGTAAATGTCTCAAAAGAAGCTAATTTGTAAATGTGCTTATTTGTTTGTTCATTCATTTATTTATACCTCACCTCATTCCAAAGTGTGCATGAGCAAAATACAGCCAAAGATGGTACAAAAAAATTCACGTGTTTCAGAATAATTGGATATCTCAGCATCAGAAAGTCTACTGTTTATGTTAGTGTTTTAATTTTATCACTAAGCAATTATTATTACACAAGGCATCAGCATAAAAAAGGTGGAACTGTGCAGCAAATTCTATATTTCTAGTTGAAACCCAGATATTGGCTGCCACCACTCCCTCCTCTCTCCAATATCTGGATAAAAAAAAATTCTCTGAACCCTCATTCCTGGTTAAAGTTTAAATCTCTTGCCAAGATTTTAGCAAATTCCAGGGAAGCTCCTATTTTTACATCCACCTCTGGTTTGAGGACCCTTCACCTGTGAATTAGTTCTGTTTTGAAACTTCTCCACCTCTTACTCATGTTCTATCTTCTGCACCATGAAATGCAACTCTAAGTTAGTTGTCAACAAAATTGCCACCCACACAAAGAATTTGTGTGCACGTGTTAGGTTTAAGGCAGCTTTAGGAAGACCCAGCATTATTTCTCCACAATGCAGACAGCTTCAAACAGAACACTGGACAACCATGCCTTATGTTATCACGCCACTCAACTATGACAGGTTCTTTTCTACTGGCCACTTGCGGCCACTTAAGAGCCCCACTCTCCATACTCAAACTGGCTTCTCACTTCCTCTCATCCCCCTGATTGCTCTTCCCCATTTCTCCCTCCAGCTCCCACCTCTTCTCCCTCTATTATGCAGAACAATTCAGTCTCTGCACCTGTATTCCCACATGCTGCTCCAGACCCACCCCGGCATAGCTTTACCAAGGAAGGTGCTCTTCAACACATCCCTCCCACAGTGAAAAGATCAGCCCCCTTAAAATGCAGTCATATCAGTAAAGAGCAATCTCTGTTCCCCATCCTATTTATCAGGCTTTGATTTTAATCCAAAAATTCACTAATTGTACTGGAGGCCATTCTAATGGATCAACATATTTAAGGTTTTCCCATGCCAAGTCTCCAATATGTTTTTCCCTGTGAGCTTTTCCATGGCTGCCCAGGTAGATAGTTGTTCCTTCCATCTTTTCTCAGGATTTAACTTGTCATGGTGCTTGTGGGGTTTTCTTGGGATGGGAACTATATCTTATTCATCTCTGTAGCTATCCAGGCATCTATCACAGAGCGGGCATTCTTTTGATGCCCATTATGTCTGGCTAAGATTGGGCAGCAAATCTTTTGGTTCCAGACAGCAACTGCGCAAATCTTTACAAAAGTGGAGCTGTGATGCCAGAAGTTAGAAATGGCCTTTTAAACCGTATAGACAACAAAACCAGAGAGCTATTCAGTGCAGAAAGGTACACTGTGTACCTTTGATCATTCAGCTTATTCTGGAGGCAGGCTGCCTTTCAACTTTGACTTTTATAAATTTTGTTCTAGCTGTGCCGCCTCTGGAATTCGTGGTGCCCACTTCACTAGACGATGACTCATGCTCACCATGCACCAAATTATTTCCATTTTGATATCATTGGGAGGCACTAGACAAAAAGACTATAAACCAATCCTACAACAAAAGATGGTCTCTCAGTACAGAGTTTTCACCCACCTCCTCTCTCAGTTAGTTTTCCAAAGAATAATTATAGAGCAAAATTGTAAGCTTGCTGAAAATAATAGCTGTGTCTAAGTTTCCTTTATACAACATCTTGCACTAAATTGAGTTTAGTAGATATTTAATACATACTGAATCACACGGGAGTAACTATGAAGTCAATTCGGCACAGCAGTGATTTCAACAAAATATGTATATGCGTGAGTACATATGTCTGTATATGTATGTGTGTACATATATGTTTGCATATACTCATACACATATACAGAGAGAGAGAGAGAGAGAGCCTGAGTTACAGGGAATAGTGAGTACTTGCACTTGATTATATATTGCCCTATAAATACCACACTACGCCATCTGTTTATTTATTGATCTGATCAACATTTACTAAGTTAAAGCATATCAGAGAGAACTCTTAAGACTAGAAGGAAAAGAAGATTCCTTATCTCTTTATAACTGTCTCTGTTGGAGCAGGGAAGAGTAGGAGGAGGTGGGGAAGGTAAGACAGTCTCACGTTCTAGCAGCATCACTGTTGGAGAATGTAGACAGTGTCATTAAAGGACAGAAGGAATAAACCTCATGCAGCCCCCAAAACAGGAAGTGCCAAGTAAGTGTTGAAAGTGTGAATGGACATCAAATCCATGGCCTTAGATAGGCTCTCCAGTAACTGATTCAGAGACAAAGTAAACAAGTAGGTAGGAAAAGCAACTGAAGAATCCAATTCCTAAGAAAGAAACACAAGCACCACATATGCACGGTGTGGGTTCACTGCCCTATCTGGTGAACAATGACCAATATATTTGAGTGGACGTGTTTTATCAACCAAAACATCTAAGCCCATAATATTTAGAGCTAAAAAGGCCTTAACAGTCCTCTGGTCCAACACCTCCCAGTCTTTTTTGGTTCAGAGCACACATAGAAAATGACAACATCTGTAAAGTACTCTGGGAAAAGGTTGCTTAGGGCAGAAGGCAACTGGCCCAAGGCCCCACCTGGCTCCCCAAGGGCTGAGGGCATTGGTATCTTGAGACATTAGCTGAAAAGGCCTACTTTAGTCCAGAATCCTTACTTGACAGGAAAGGAAACTGAATCCCTGCTCAAGATCACTAAGCTAGAAAGTTAGAACAGAGCCAGGAGTAGAGCTTTAAGTTTCTGTCTGAATTGACCTTTCTACTACAGTTGCCCCTTGAACAGCGCAAGGGTTAGGGGCGCCAAGCCCCATGCAGTCAAAAGTCCACCTATAACTTTGAACTTCCCTGAAACTTAGCTACTAACAGCCTACTGTGACCAGAAGCCTTACTGATAACATAAACGGCCGACTAGTGTAGTTTGTATGTTGTATGTGTTATAGGCTGTATTCTTACAATAAAGTAAGCTAAAGAAAGGAAAGTGTTATTAAGAAAATTGTAATGAAGTCAAAATATATTTACTATGTATTAAGTGGAAGAGGATCATCAAAAAGGTCATCATCTTTGTTCTCTTCACATTGAGTAGGCTGAGAAGGGGGAGGAAGAGTAGGGGTTGTTCTTGCTGTCTCAGGAGTGGCAGAGGCAGAAGACAATCTGCATATAAGTGGAACTGTGTTGTTTAACAGTCAACTGTACTTTCATGTTTTTCCAAGTATTGTCCACAGACCAACAGCATCATATCACCTTGGAGCTTGGTCAAGTGCAAATTCTCAGACCCTACTCAAGTTTGAGAACTTCTGATGTCACCTATATTGCCTCTCAATGCTTCCATAAGCTACTAGGTTATATCAGTCAGGTTGCCTACATCACGTTGGCAGGGTTTTTCTGGAAAGGGCCTGAGAGTCAATATTTTAGACTTTACAGGCCATTCAGTCACAGCTGCTTAACTCAATCACTGTAGCACAAAAGCAATTATAGGCACTACATAAATGAATGGGCATGGCTGTGAGCCAATAAAACTTTATTTACAAAAATAAGTGGTGAGGTGGATTTGGCCTATAGACCATAGTTTACCAGCCCCCAGTAACTGATGATTGGAATACATTCTTAAACCTCATTATTTAAAATCTTAGTCATTCTGGTTAATATTAAAATCTCTTGGCAATTTATGGCATTGGTCAATGTCGGTGTCATTATCCTTTATCACTCAATTAACACGTGTTAAATATCTCCTGAGTGCCAAGCTCTGGGCATATAGACATAAAAAAATTCAATCTGTGCCCTCAAGTATTATAATTTCAAGTAATCCAGCAATCCTATATTGTTTTGAATGTGGTCTTGTCGAAGAAAATGCCCACGTAAATGTAGGGATTTTGCTGCACACTATGTTTAAATTTTCCATTTACAAATGGACAAAAACATGATAATGCATAGTCCAAATTCTAAGGCAGTATAGACAGTAACTGCGCTGGCAAGCACCATTTTATTATGCTCACAGAGTCTGGGGGTCAGGAACTCAGACAGGGCAAACTGGGAATGTTCACATCTACTCCATAGTGTCTGGGACCATTACTGGGAAGACTCAAGGAGTTGGGGACAGAATCTTTTGGAATCTTCTTTATTCATGAGTCTGGTACCTGGGCTGAGATAATTCAAAGACTAAACTAAACTGGGACCATTGGCCAGAGCCCCTAGACATGGCCTGGGCTCCTCACAGCATGGTGGCCTGTGAGCCATTAGACTTCTTACTCAGAAGTTCAGGGCTCCAAGACCAAGTGTTCCAATGAACAAGGCAAAGCATCATGGCCTTTTATGATCACACTTTAGAAGTCACACACTACCTCACTTTTGCCATACTCAGTTGACCGTGCTGTAAATCAATACAAATCTGCCCAGATTCAAGAGGTAGGGGCATAGATCCTACCTCTTGACAGGAGAAGGGTCAAATAACTTTTAACCAAGTTTTAAAACCACCAACAAGAGGGATCAGCAATGAGAAATGGGCTGCCCCAGAGTAAGGGAGATTTATGGAATTTTCGAAAATGCAGGTAACACATGAAATCAAAACCAACACTGATAAAAATCCAAAATGGAAGACTATGTCTGTAAGTCATTTGGTTTGAGTATACTCATTAAACAGTGATCCTCTGAAAGAGAAATTTAGAAAATTATTCCATTTTTCCATAGAACAAAAAGAACTATAGATGTTGCACAGAACTGAATGGCATGTATAATATAGGCTCATCCTCAATGCAAGGTGACTGGCTATCATAAAAGGGTACATGTCCACAGTCCTTTACCAAGCGGCCAGAAATCTCACTTTTCAAAGAATAAGGATGGAATTTAAAGTATTTATTTATAGATTTGCTGGGGCATATCTTTCCAAAAAAAGAAGTAAATTTAAATTTTACCTCCCTCATGTCTGTCCTTCACTTAAAATTGCTTACCTCTCTGAAAAATTCAGCACCAAATTAGATATGACCTTATACTAATTTAATATAGGAAGTCAAATAGATATTTCCCCTGATGAGTTGTGTGTCTACATTGTACATGTTTTGCAGCATCTGCTTAACTAGTTAGAACAATAAATAATTAGAATTCTCTTAAGTCCTTCCAACAAACTGAGTTTGTTTTGAAAGAGGTTTAGCCTATGGAAATGCTTTTTTCTATTTTATCTAATTTTCCTAAAAATAAGAAATAGTTTTTATGGTTAAAAAAGTGGAACTATTCAAGTTAGGACAATAAAGTGAGTGGGTGAAGATAATGCTAATCTATTCCTCTTAAAAATAGAACCATGCATAGAGGAAAAGTTTGAATACTTAATCTGGAATCATGGCGGTGTGGTTAGTCATAGCCTCTTAGATCTTTCAGCTATAAAAGGGCCCTTAGGAATTATCTAGTCCAACCCTGTGATTGTGCAGATGACTAGACTGAGGCTCAAAGATGCCAAGAGTGGCAGAGATGGCTTCTGCTCACCAAATATTCCAGATGTTCGCCTTCATATCCTAGCCTTGTACTCCTCACCACCCCACCCCATCTTCACAATTTGGTTGCAGCCAGGTGGCCAGTTCTGGCCCATACACTATGAACAGAAGTGACCTGTTACTTCCCAGCTGAAATTGTGAAGAGCTGATGTGGTCCTCTCTCTCTCTTTCCCTTGGTGGCCCACATGTTGAGATAGTGGAACCACAGTATGAAAGCTGCCTGGATCTCTGACTCATCCCATGGAAGAAAGCTTCTCTGGAGAGCTGTCCAACATGCATTGGATTTTTGCAAAAACAAGAAACTAAGTTTTGTGATACAACACTGCAGAGATTTCAAGATGTATTTGTTCCTGCAGCATAGTGTAGCCTGTCCTAACTAATACACAATGCAACTTGCTCAAGTTCAGTCAGCAAGTTAATGGCAGGGCTAGCATCAGAACCCAAATGTCCTGACGGATCAGTCCGAAACCACACTTCATCTTCACAGAAGAGTCAGGACAGGCACCACCAAACCAAATCTTAAACAAAGGAACAGGCAGTTGAAAATGAAAACAGAGACGAAATGTGGCCTGGGCTGATAAAGAGGTGGCACCTATGGACTGAGGTCCAAAACTAGGAAAAGGATGGCTGAGAAAAAGAAGCCAGAGTTCAGCTATCAACAGAGGACCAGAGAAGCCAATTACCAGCTGGGAGGACAGACAGAGGCATGGAATTGTCCCTGATGATGTCTTTTTCCCCCCACTTTATATATTTTCCTTAAGTTGATGACGATTGCTCCTAGACTCTGTGGCCCAGTTAGGAAGTTAAATGACCAAAAAGAAGTGTTTGCGTCTTTTACTTGTGCACAGCAGTCATCAAACAAACAAGAACATTGTTCCTCAGACCCAGATCAATTTAACATGAGGTAGAATTTTTAAAAACAACAATTGAAAAAAAAATGAGTTATTGGTTGCTAGGCAGCATCAGTTCAAAGCTCTTTCTTTCCCTTCAAGAGCATTTTCTCCATCTTCATGAACAAAAGTTAAAGAGTACTTAGCAACAGGCGTATATTTGGTTGTGGCATCAATAGACACCAAATGAATTTTTCCTGAACACGACTGCATTGCGTCAAGCACGTCAGGGTTCTGAATTGCTACTCTCTGTGCACAGGATGACGTTTCCTGTTCTGAATGCTCATTTTTCTCTGCACAAACAGGTTAGATGGCTATCTTTTGGCAGTAATAGGAATAGAAGCACAGATTTTGCAAAGTCATGCAAGTCTGTTCTCCTCTCCCTCCCAAGGACAGGAAGGGGTTAGCTGTGACCTGTTCAGTGTGAGTGAGACAGGACTGAATGCCAAGCAGCTTAAGCTAAAGATGAGTCCCACTCTCTCCCTGTCCCTTCCTGAATGGTTGCTTTACTCTGCAACTGGCCTCTTAGGTGCATATACTCATGCAAATGTGAACCAAAAGCAAAACTAAGAATAAGCAAGGGACCACATCTCTGGAGCTGTCCACTATCCACTGACCCACTGAGCTACATAATTTCTTGCATTCCTCTGCCCTGTTCTCCCTTCCCCCTTCTTCTTTCAGCTTGGCCCTGACATGAACCACAGTCTCTCCTATCCAACATCTATTTTAAACTTGATTCCCCAAATCAAGCTTATCGGTATCCTTAGAACTCATTTTTTGCTATTTTTCTCCCAGCTCCAAACAAAAGGGAAACTTCCCTGGCAGTGGAACACCAACGCACTCTAGGAAGTATCATCCAAAATCACAGCTGCCCTACCGATGCCATTTGGCCTGAAAGGAACCAGCAAGAAGGATGATCTCCATAGCATTTCCATTAGGGATACAGAAAGTTTCTCAATCTAGGGTTCCTAAGGCACCTGTTATGTGTTAGACACTGTTCAGAGCTGTAAAGAATATGAAAAAGAGAAACATTGTAGTTTTTGAGGAAATAAGACTAACACAAAAGAAGGCAGCACAGGCTATCCATTTTATTCAATTTTGCCTGTATAAAAATATTACAAGAGAAAAGGAGGCTAGGGAAAGGCGGAGAAGACTTCATTAACACCAGATTCTAAGTGGTGCTCTTATTAGGAGGGACAGGACACTTTCGTGGGGGGTGCAGGGGGAGTGTCCCTGGAGTGCTGTCCCAGGTACTTGGACAAAACTGTGACCTGCTTATCCCAACTCTCTCACCTGTCCTCTACATTCACCCTTCTCAGTCTTGATCTCAGAATGCTTTGGAGATTGGATTATTACTCTCACCTCTGCTAGAATTTGCAAACGCCAAAGTCCCAGCTTCCCCCATCTCCTCTCCCTCTGCCACACCTAGCTTTGGAGATGGCTGGCCCACATTAGACTCTCGGCCTCCCTCCCTGCCTTATGTTCTCTCTCCCAAAACTTTTACTGAGCCCATACTATTTGTTAGGCACCATGCCGATAGGCACTGAGAACACAAAGACAGAAAAAAAAATGTTGTCCCTGTCCTTAAGGGACTCACCATCCAAAACAGGCATCCAATATGTAAAGTTATAAGTCCAACTGAGTCAAATATGGGTAACTTGGGTTCTCTACCATGGGCACTACATGAATGGCAACAGGTAAGTTTCTTCAGTTCATCTCAATTAAATCTGGTGCAGAGATTTGCCTCTGAGACAAAAAGCCTGCCACCAAGAAGCTCAGCTACTATCACATCCTTCAGAATGATAGTGCTTAAACCTCTGTGCTTAATCCAGTCTTCTTAGCATAGGGCATTCATTGCCAGACACTGAAAACAAGCTCATTAAGGATGTAAGAATTGAAGCTTCCAATTGAAGGCACTGAAAACAAGCTCATTAAGGTTGTAAGAATTGAAGATTCTTTATTTAAAGGACCAGTGCTGCTTCTGCTCTCCCCACACCCCCTACACACACACACACACACACACATCTTCCAGTTGCCACTTTTCACGTGATATGCTTTGTAAATGTCAAGAGCAATGGCACAAAGCACAGGTATTGCTATTATTTCCCACTTCCCTCCTTGTGGAAGAAGACACTCTGAACATCATAGCAACCTGTGTTGCATATATGCCTCTTTCTTTACCTCCACACACTGTCATGGAAGTAAGATAAATATCCCAGGCAGAAATAAAGCCAGAGCGCAGTGAAGGAGCTATGCCTTCATTCAGCACTGCCCAATCTTGTATCCCCCTGAAGAAGTTTTCCCTTTCTTGATGAGTGTTCTTGTAAGCAGAGACCTAAAAATCTTCGCAAAATCAAGGCAGATTATATCCGTGGCTTCCTCTGCATCGATCAGGCTTGCCACAATGTCCCTGAAAAGTGAAATTGGTCTGCCAGGATTTATACTTTATGAAGTCTCATATTATTGCCCTGGAATCTGTTCTTCTCAAGGGGCTTTCAGATAGATACAATTTTCTTCAACATTTCTGCAGGTGTAGTAAGCATGTCTTTTAGGATCTTCTCATCCATGCCGAAATCTTGCAGAAATAAGAGCTCCGCTTTGGCTGATTTAGTAGAATAGGTTCACAGCATGAAGACACTGCCTACATTGCACAGAATGGTATTCAAGAAAAAAAAATTTAATTTCAAATCCAAAATTTTTTTGTTTGTTTGTTTGAGACAGAATCTGGCTCAGTTGCCCCAGCTAGAGTGCCATGGCATCAGCCAAGCTCACAGCAACCTCAAACTCCTGGGCTCAAGCAATCCTCCTGCCTCAGCCTCCCGAGTAGCTGGGACTACAGGTATGTACCACCATGCCCGGCTAATTTTTTTTCTATATATTTTTAGTTGGCCAATTAATTTCTTTCTAATTAGAATAGAAATAGAATAGTCTCTACTATTTTTAGTAGAGATGGGGTCTTGCTCTTGCTCAGGCTGGTCTCAAACTCCTGACCTTGAGCAATCCACCCACCTTGACCTCCCAGAGTGCTAGGATTACAGGCATGAGCCACTGTGCCCAGCCTAAATACAAAAATTTTTAAAAAGAAAATGAAATTCATGACAAATGGCATACATTCTGAATATGTGCTAAGGTGGTTTGATTGTTGAATCTGAGCTTTTAATTTTAAAGTAGGTAACTAATAAATAGAAAGTTTGTCAGATACCTTAAAGTGATACAAGTGAATCTACCATTTGATCCAGCAATCCCATTACTGGGCATCTACCCAAAAGATCCAATGACACTCTACAAAAAAGACACCTGCACTCGAATGTTTATAGCAGCACAATTCATAATTGCAAGGCTGTGGAAACAGCCCAAGTGCCCATCAATCCAAGAATGGATTAATAAAATGTGGTATATGTATACCATGGAGTACTATTCAGCTCTAAGAAACAATGGTGATATAGCACATCTTATATTTTCCTGGATAGAGCTGGAACCCATACTACTAAGTGAAGTATCCCAAGAATGGAACAACAAGCACCACATATACTCACCAGCAAACTGGTATTAACTGAGCAGCACCTAAGTGGACACATAGGTACTACAGTAATAGGGTATTGGGCAGGTGGGAGGGGGGAGGGGGGCGGGTATATACATACATAATGAGTGAGATATGCACCATCTGGGGGATGGTCATGCTGGAAACTCAGACCTGTGGGGGGAGGGGGAGAAGGGCATTTATTGAAACCTTAAAATCTGTACCCCCATAATATGCCGAAATTAAAAAAAACAAACAAACAAAAAAAAACAAGGCCCATTCTGAGGACAGGCATCTCCTTAGGCAGTCCAGCAGATTGCTTAGATGATTCTAGGAGTCCACCCATTCGCACAATAGAGACTACTAAAATAAACGCTACTCAAAGAACAGCAAGCAATATGCCCTTTTGTTTTTAGAATCCTGGAACCAAGTCGCAGTTTCTAATATAATCTAGCTCTACCGGTGTTCTTTCTTAGAATTTCTAAGGTCTAAATATGTTTGCATGAGCATTTTCAGCAAGAAGAAAGCACTTTTTGAATGGCTTTATTTTTTTCAATTGATCTCAAATATAAATAAATTCTTCTTGACAACTCTAGAATTTTGTTTCATGATTAATCTCTAGACTCACAACCAAGTTCAAAAATATTTTCAAAACAATTGGAAATCCTGGATTTCTAATATTTTTCTGATTACTGATTTCCTGTTGCACTCCAAGTTTTCCTACATCAAAATGTATTATCTAAGCAGCAAAAAGTTCCTATATCTATAATAAGTATTGGCTGAGAATGTGCCATCCACCAACACTATGAGATGAGTTTGTGGGAAATACAAAAGAATCGCATAGCATGATGTCTGTCCCTAATAAGAGTACTGTCTACTTGAGAAACAAAATTGACCAATGGACTCATTTAAGAATATTTAACAATTAAACTATGTGATCCTATCATAGATATAGTAAGAGGTAGAGACAAATAGTACATTGAAACCAGACCACTTAGAGTGGACAGTGAATTTCTCCATTTCATAGCTTTGCTTTTGCAGTTCCTTCAACTAGAGTAACCGTACTTGATACACTCTCAAAATCAAGTCCAAATGCCCTCTTGTCTGTGAAATCTTTGCCAATCCCTTTGGTTGGCATTAATTGTTCCCTTTTCCAACCTCCTGTGTTACATTTTGCATGTACTTCTGTTAAAAGCATTAGTTAATTCTGCTTTGATTTATAGTTAACTAGCAAATATCAATCTTCCCTAACAAACTTCTTGACAGCAGAGATTAAGACCTCATCTTTGGATTCTCTTCAAACTCAGCACCTTGTTGTTTCATCAATGTTTAATAAACATTTGTTGACAGTATTTAATTTTGCCATCATATAGAGATTATACTTTCATATAATAATTCATATGCTATATTCATATTAATTTAGTATTTTCTATGGGTATTTTCAAGTTGAACTAAAATATATAAAGTTTTGGTCAGGCATAGTGGCTCACACCTGTAATCCTAGCACTCTGGGAGGCTGAGGTGGGAGGATCATTTGAAGTAACGAGTTCAAGATCAACCTGAGCAAGATCGAGACCCCTGTTGTCTCTACCAAAAATAGAAAAAATTAACTGGGCATGGTGGCAAGTGCCTGTAGTCCTAGCTATTCAGGAGGCTGAGGCAGGAGGATCCCTTGAGCCCAGGAGTTTGAGGTTGCTGTGAGCTAGGCTGACACCCTGGCACTCTAGCCCAGGTAACAGAGTGAGACTCTGCCTCAAAAAAATAAATAAATAAAATAGAGTTTTAATATGCCATCCACCACTAAAGTACATAAATCCAGATTTTTGATAATACATTCTTTTCTCTATATGTTATACACTTTTTTCCTGTAGACTAGGCATTAATTCAACCCAAATATTATGATATCATTACAATAACATGATAATTCTTTTCTTCTTTAACACTTACATTTGGAAACAAGAAGCTAGTTAAATGCAAGGAAGCTCTTAAATCATGTACAACACATTTAGAATATTTTTGAAAAAAGTTCTTTCAGTTGTTATATTAACATTCATGCTTGCTTATGCATTTATTGGGTGCCAGGCACTGTTAAACCTTTTACACAAATTAATAAGTTCTTACAAAAATCCAATTGCTGATATTTTGTTTTATTTATTTATTTTTAATTCAGGATATTATGGGGATACAAACATTTTGGTTACATGAAATGCATTTGCCTTGCTCAAGCCAGGGCTGCAAGCATGTCCTCCCCCATACAATTGCTCATATTTTGTTGTTCTTATTACCTATGTTGTTCTCCCTATCCTGTGAGTTGGTCTTTCTCTTAAGAATTCCTCCATTTAGTTTCAGTGGGATTTTAGAAAGGAAAAAAAATTGATGTTTGTGTTGAATCAGCCTTCTTAGCCTGCCAGAATCCACTGTTTATTTAAAAGAAGGCATTTCAGTACAATGGTTGAAGAGCAGGCCCTGAGGTCAGACTGCCTGAGCTTGAATCCCAGTTTTAAAAGTTACTGACGGTGAGACTTCCAGACACTGTTTAAAGAGAAAAAAAGAAAAAAAAAAAAAAAGAATATAAAATAGCTTTAATCTTCTCAGAAAGATAAGACAAGTTTTGCATCTAGAAACTGACAGGATGCTATTTGAGAAGGAGGATGAGAAGGAGGAAGAAGAGATGAAGAAGAAGTAGTAGTAGCGAAAATGGTTCTTGGAAATTAAAAACATGGTAGCACAGATGGAAAATTCACTCAATTGAAATGTTGAGAGATAAAATTGAGGAAGCCTCCTAGACAATGATATAGAAAATATGAAAGAATAACAAGTAAAATTATCAGACAAGTCCAGAAATTTAATCTCAAAGAAATTTCAAAAAAAAAAAAAAAAAAAAGAATAAAGAAAATGGATGAGGAAGAAATCACCAATAAAATTTTGCAAGAAAATAACCAGAACCGAAAGGTGTGAATTTTCAGATGGTAGGACCCACCCACCAAGTACCCAGAACAGAAGATAAAAACAGACCTACCACCAGGCACATCACTGAGAAATTTCAGAACAGGAGAGTAACAGAGGATTCCAAAAGTCTACAGAGAGGAAAAAATAGATCACATGCAAGAGATCGGGAATGAAAATGGCTTCAGAATTCTCTATAGCAATACTGGAAGCAAGAAAATAATGGAGCAATGCCTTCAAAATTCCAAACGAAAATAATTACTATGATTTCTCATTTAGAAGGCTGTATGAGCCAAATTATCAATTAAATTTGAGAATGAAATGCATTTTTACGAATGCAATGTCTCAAAATCTTTACCTCCCAGGCAGTCTTTCTAGAAAGCTCCTGAAGGACGTGTTCCAAGTAAATCAGGAAATAAACACAGAAGACGGAAAACATGTGGGTAAGGGGAGGCCCCAGAAAGATGATGAGTGGGGAACCCTGATGACAACTAAGCGCCAGTCACGGGCAGTCCCCATTGCAGAAGCTTGGTACAAAAGCCAGGCCCACTGGGTGCGTCACCACCAGATGCCACAGCTTTTTACCTTGAACCTAGAAGGGCTAGGAGAGCCCAGCGCTGCCTGAACAATGAAACACGCATGCGTGACTGCCATGACCACGCCTGTTTCTTATGCCCCACGTCCTATATGTAAGGCGATGTTCTGAGTGCTTTCCAAAGATTAATTCATTTATTCTTTAAATAACTCGACTAAGTAGATATTATTATTATCCTCATTTTACAGAATAAGGAAAATGAGGCCCAGAGAGGTTAAACAGCCTCAGAGTCTTGGAGAGGCCAAATTTCAAACCCAGGCGGGCTGGCTGCAGCATCCAGACTCCCAACCCCAGATTCTCACTGGGTGCTTGGATGGTGAAGTCTCCACTCTCCCTTTAAAAACTGCTGCCTGAGGCTGGGCGCGGTGGCTCACGCCTGTAATCCTAGCACTCTGAGAAGCCGAGGCGGGAGGATGGCTTGAGGTCAGGAGTTCGAGACCAGCCTGAGCAAGAGCGAGACCCCGTCTCTACTATAAATAGAAAGAAACTACTAAAAATAGAAAGAAATTAATTGGCCAACTAAAAATATATGGAAAAAATTAGCCGGGCATGGTGGCGCATGCCTGTAGTCCCAGCTAGCCGGGAGGCTGAGGCAGAAGGATCGCTTGAGCCCAGGAGTTTGAGGTTGCTGTAAGCTTGGCTGATGCCATGGCACTCTAGCCTGGGCAACAAAGTGAGACTGTCTCAAAAAAAAAAAAAGAAAAGAAAAGAATACTGCTGCCTGGATCTGCTGGGACACTCATTCACTCCTCTGAGGAGTCCTGCTTTGGCATCTTCCTGATGGTGGAGATAGTCACCACAAGCTTAAAAGCAGAAAGTACAAGACAGAGCAGCCAGTGGCTCTGAATGCTTTTCTGCCTAAGATCCAATTCCTGCTCCACACAACAGCCTGCCGCGTGCCCTGAATGTCCTGAGCCCCACGTTCCCCAGGACTCCCTCAGTGTCCCACCTTGACTTCCCCAGAGGGCTCTGGCAAATTCTCAGGAGAGCTGAATTCCAACTCTGACCCAGAGACTAGCATATGCTCTCCTGGGAGCCTTCATCCAACAGTGGCAATGGGCAGCTACTCAGTTCTTCAAAATAAATAATATATCGCTAGGGTTACATACATGCATGATAACACTGTAAAGAAAAGCAAGGGACTGAGCAGCATGGAAGTCAGGGCTTCCATTACCTCTGGGGGAAGGTGAGCCATGTCCTAAGAGGGAAGCGGGTGGGACTTCCACAGGACTGGGACTGGGAATGTTCTGGTTCTGAACCCAACTCATGGGTGCACAGTGTTCATTTTATCATCATTCTCTAAACTGTAGGCATATATTTTACATATTCTTCTATGTGAATGAAACATTTCACAACTTTAAAATATTAAAAATAAGACGACTGGACCATGGGTTAGAATCCATGAGGCCTGTCTCTACCCTCTCCTGTCCACATGGCCTTAGACAATTCGCTTCTCCTCATGAGACCCTATTTCCTCAGTGGCCAATAAAGATCATTTCTCTTCTGCCCACCTCACAGCAGCAGGGAGAGAAGAAACGGGATCACGTATTTGAAAGTGCTTTGTACACTGCAAAGTGATGTACAGGCAGCAGTAAAGATTATTATGGCAAGAGCCTCTTTGCTAAGGGTCTCTCCAAATAGACTGATCCCCATTTTAGGGTCAATGTGTCACATTCCTCATGTGCTTCCAGATGTTATTATCGGGCTCTTTGCTATTCTTGGTTCTCTTTGATTGGATCACAAATATTTGTTCTTTCTCTTGGGAATAACTGGACGAAATGAAATTCTTGCCATTGGCTGCTCTCACTAGAGAGAAGACACAAAATTTATGTCCGTAGGCACACTGCCTCTTACCCTTAGTTGCTGCTTCTGAGCATTGTGGAAAGAATTGGCCAGAGCACCCTTGAACAGAGTCAGCCTTGTCCATAAAGCAATGTACTTGAGTGCCGGCTCTCAGAAGAACTTGCTGGATCACGAAGAACAGGAGAGATGTCTACTAAAACAAATGCTGGGTCTGAGGCATATGCTGGCCCAGAAAAAAATAAAAATTAAAAAATAAAAAAATGAACATTTTTAGACTGTGTTTCAGGTTCAAAGCAAAAATTCCTTTTACAAAGAGAAGACACTTCAGTGGTTATCTAAACTGCAGCTACCTCTGGTGAAAGTCTCACTAATAAGGCCTGGGCAAAGAGATTTTCATATCTTTTTTATTTTCTTTTTTTCAGCCAGATTCACCTGTGAAAGGCACTGGTATGCCCCAGACCAAAGTTCCTTGCCACTCAACCACAGAATTTAGCTAGACTCCATCTGTTCTGCATTATAACAGCATGTAGCACATTGTATCTCTATGGTATGTAGTCATTGAGCTATTTTCAGCTTCTTAGAACACAAGAATGCTGTGATAATTCCACAAGCCCACAAATAAACAGAGATAGCATCAATCCCATGGGCCAAGCACAAAGGCCAACGTCCAGTAACCCAATCCCTGAGCCCTATAATTTGGGCTATTTTGCCATTCCCAGGTGGCTGTTGTTGTCTTCTGATGTGCACCAAAAAGAAAGGCAGTAAAATAACTATTTTTTAAGAGGTTGTCATGGGCTGAATTGTAACCCCTCAAAACTCATAGGTTGAAGCCCTAACCCATAGTACCTCAGAAGGCGACCTTATTTGGAGACAGGGTCATTATGGAAGTAATTAGGTAAGGTGAGGTCACTAAGGTGCGCTCTATTCCAACTCGACCAGTGTCCTCAAAAGGGAAATTTGAACTCCGAGAGGGACACACATAGAAGAAAGATGACAGGAAGACCCAGGGAAAGAAGACAGCCACCTACAAGCCAAGGAGGGGGGCCCGCAAGAGACCCTTCCCTCCCAGCCCTCAGAAAGAAGGACTCCGCCAGCCCTGTGGACACCCTGGTCTTGGACTTCTCGCCTCCAAAACTGAGTCAATAAGTTTCTGCTGTTTAAACCACCCAGTTTGTGGTAGTTTGTTTGCAGCAGCCCTACCAAACTACTACAGAGGTTAAAAAAGAGACTATAGGAATTTATATATTGTGTGTGTGAAACTGAATGTCCTCCTAGTGAAGTTCTATATTTCCCCTTCTATTTGGCTTTCAACGCTGCAGGAAGCTCTTGGAGCCTGAAGTCCAGCTGTGAGCTCCACGGCAGCAGAGGAGGACGGACGCGCCTTTCACTCCTGTGATCGTGGAATTATAAAGCCCGGGTCACGCTGCCGAAATAGCCCTCGCCTGCACCACGGACTCAGGGTGTGAATAAAAACCCAGGCCCCTGACGCCATCTGTGTATCATCTGTACCCGTGTGTTCTGAGGAAACCGAGGCCAACGTGACTAAGCGATCAAACTTGACCTGCTTCGCTAGTTTTTAGATTCTAGAGATCACCGATTGTAAAAGGCAGGCAGCTGGTGAAGCAGCATACGGCCAAACCCCACCAGCTCCTCGTAGATGACATCTCCAAGCATCACCATAGTAACAGCCACCCGAGTTATTTTTCAGGAACTTGGGAGTCAGCCCTTGTCCACCTCAAGCCTGTGGAGACGACCGATGTTTCGGCTGGGCCTGCAGGAACACCCAAGGATGGCATCTTCATGGCAGAGTGTGGGGCACTCTGCCCTCAGAGCATGCCATCGCTGCCATTCCCTGAACATGCGTCCCAGGAAGAGCCATGAAGCTGGACTGCGCTTGCATAGACCCCTGATTCCCTCACTTTCTCACCTCCAGTCACCTTTCATCACCTCAGACCACCCCGCTCCTTCATCCCATACATGTCCCCAAACCCTATTAGGATTTGAGGCCTGTTGTCCCACCTCCTGGCTTGGCTGCCTTGTAAACAAACCCTTTCTCTTTTGCAAAGCTTCTCATTTCAGCCATTGGCCGGTGTGCTGAGCAACAGGGAGAACGAGCCTGGCTGGGTAACACCGAGGCTGCAGGTGGCCCTGCCCGGCCTCCCCCTGGGCCTCCCTGCCCAGCCTCCCCGCCTGGGCCTACGGAACCCTGGCTGCAGGCCTCGCCCCCACTGGGGCTCAGCACCCAGTCCAGAGATGCCACCTGCCCAACCAGGGCCAACGCTGGAATCACAAGTAGGGCACTTTCCTGAGTCCTCTGAGTCATTCCAGTCAATCACCAAACTTGAAGAAGGGTGGTAAGCAGGGAAACCCCCTCAAATTTCGGGTCTCCTGGGGACCCCAGGGCAGCTGGTACCTGAAGTGGAGCAGTCTCATGGGACTGAGCCCTTTAACTTGCGGGATCCGGCGCTAACTCCAGAGAGAGTGTTCAGAATTGAATTGAATTGTAGGACTCCCAGCGGTGTCTGGAGAGTTGGAGAAATGGTGAGTGTCCCAAGGACAGCTATGAAAGATGCCACTTGGCTGGGCGCGATGGCTCATATTTGCAATCCCAGCACTCTGGGAAGCCAAGACAGGAGGATCACTTGAGGTAAGGAGTTCAAAACCAGCCTAAGCAAGAGTAAGACACTGTCTCTACAAAAAATATAATAGAAAAATTAGCCAGGTGCAGTGGTGCATGCCTGTAGTCCCAGCTACTCAGGAGGCTGAAGCAGAAGGATTGCTTGAGCTCAGGAGTTTGAGGTTGTAGTGAGTTATGATAATGCCATTGCACTCTACCTGGGGCCATACTCTGTCAAGGAAAGAAAGAAGAAAGAAAGAAAAGAAAGAGGCCGGGCGCTGTGGCTCACGCCTGTAATCCTAGCTCTTGGGAGGCCGAGGCGGGCGGATTGCTCAAGGTCAGGAGTTCAAAACCAGCCTGAGCAAGAGCGAGACCCCGTCTCTACTATAAATAGAAATTAATTGGCCAACTGATATATATATAAAAAAAATTAGCCGGGCATGGTGGCGCATGCCTGTAGTCCCAGCTACTCGGGAGGCTGAGGCAGAAGGATCACTCAAGCCCAGGAGATTGAGGTTGCTGTGAGCTAGGCTGACGCCACGGCACTCACTCTAGCCTGGACAACAAAGCGAGACTCTGTCTCAAAAAAAAAAAAAAAAAAGAAAAGGAAGGAAGGAAAGAAGGAAGGAAGGAAGGAAGGAAGGAAGGAAGGAAGGAAGGAAGGAAGGAAGGACGGAAGGAAGGAAGGAAGGAAAGAAGGAAAGAAAGAAAAGAGGAAGGGGGGGAAGGGGAAGGGGAAGGGGAAGGGGAGAGAAACAAAGAGGAAGAAAGAAAAGAAAAGATGCCCTTCAACTCTCCTTCGAACCCTCCGGGGAAGCGTTATCATGTGGTCTGAGGGGCCCCAGCTGCCACACTTTTGGATCCCACCTTGAGATTGTACTGAGTCCACACTAGGTAACATACTCATCCTGGTTTGTTCAGATGTTTCCAGCTTTAGCAATGAAAGTTCCAGATCCTGGTATCTCTTCAGTCTCAGAGAGTTTGTCAGTTGGTCACTCAATGGCACGCTCATGTGCACATGCACACACACACACACACACACACACACACACACACACACACACGCACGCACTGCTCCCAGCCAGTGACTGAGCACTGTGAAACAGCCAATGTTAAAGTAATGTAGAGCCATAAGGCAAGAGCTGTAGTAGAAGTGTGGTCTCTACAGTAGTACAGGCATAGCTACAAGCTAGCCAGCCACCGTCTCATCACTTGCCTTCCTGTAACTGCTCACTGCTTAGGAGTCACATAGCCCTGACTGGCATAAGATTATAACTTCCCTAATTGCTTCTATAGATAACACTGCTATTGTAACCCCTAAGACTGGTCTTCGAGATATTCTCCAGAGTCTGCATTTGGGGAGCACCAGCTGACACCAACCAGACCAGTGGCCACATGTGGAAACTGACTCAATGGGTCCTACGACCCTCCACCCAGGAACCGTCTCAGCCAAGAAGACAATTTCTGCTTTCCGGCCCTGAAATTGAGTGAGTTCATCCGCAGACAATCAGCAGAGCCAGCCACCAAACTACCTTTAAGAACCCCAGCCTCAAAGTTCTCAGGGAGATGGATCTGAGAAATTCCTCCCATCTCCTCACTCAGCACCCTGCCATATTAAACTCTTTCTCCACTGCAGCCCCTGCTGTCTCAGTGCATTGACTTCCTACTGTGCAGCAGGAAAAGCTCCCAGTGGGCAGTAACAACTGTGGAATAGTAGTTCCCGCTCATTCCTGCCACTCCTGCTGGGTGCATGAATCTTCTGACTGGCAACTTCTGCTCAGGACTTCCCGTCTGTCTGGCCTGCGCCTTCTCAGGACTGCGCTGCCGTCTGAGGACTGTCCACTGAGGATCCTCCTCTCTTCCCTTCTCCATTTGCAGGGCCATATCTAGGTAGACGGCTGGCAGCTCTCCCTGCCTGTTCCTGCTCTTCCCCCTTCATCTGTCCTAGGCAGATTTCCCCCAATCAGTCTCTTGCCTGTCTGATCCTATTTTGGCATCTGATTCTTGGAGGACCAGAATTGACACAGGGACCCATTTATCAGTATTTTTTTAAATCTCCCTAAGCAATTGTGATGTCAGCCAGCCATGTTTGAGAACCACTGTCCAGGTATGCGAACTGCTGATGTGTCTGCCCGTGGTTTGATGGGGAGAACAACATGCAAATTCAAAATTACAATACAACATGGAAAATGCAGCAGTAAAAATATTACCTGAATGTTCTAGAAGCACCAAAGGAGAGACTAAATTTCCCTGGTTTCAGCTTTCTGTGCTGAGAAACAACAGATCTGTCTCTCAGACTCTCAGTAGAGAATCTAACTATTTTTTTCCATCATATCGCACCACTATGATAAAACCATCATGTATCATGGACACAATTCACAAGACTGAGATTTGATTTCCAGTGAATTATATTGAAATCAATAGAAGGAAAACTGACTTCCTCAAATACCCTGGCAGGAGGAACTGCTGTGTGTGTGAGTAATGCCGCATCCACAGGGCTAAGCCTGTCATGCTAGCAACACACGTACTTTAGAAATGTGGAGATTTTTACATCAACTGTCTCCAATAATTTCTGGTTTTCCTTTTAAAAAATGCATCACTAATTATAGGATAGTTATCCCAGCTGGAAATCTTTTATCCTTGCTGGATACAGCCATTCCCCAGCAAGGCTAAAAACCAGATAAATGCTATGTGTGGCATTTAAAAAGTCAAATATTATACAAGGTCACACATGAATCACTTTTTTCCTAAATTAACACATTATTTTGATGTTCCAAGAAAAAAAATGTTCTAATACATATTTCCTTTTGGCTTCAACTATTAAGCAATTTGAAAAAGAGGCCTACACCACATCCTTTGAGACTGCCAGTCTCCAAGATTAAAAGATCCAGACATGTGCACCTAAGCATCTCTCTATAAGTGAGAGACAGATAGAGTGAAAAAGAAAAAAACACAAACGTGTCCTTTAGCATTTTCATTCTAACTGGAATCGGAAGTTGGGAAAAAGGGTGGCCACAGTAGTTGTTATTGTGGGTAGTTTTGTTGTTATTGTGGTAAAATATATATAGTGTAAAATTTACCATGAACATCTGATCCTCTTCACAGAATATTGTCCTCTGGAATCATATTCTACATTCACATCCTGTCCCCTCACGCACGCGCACACACACACACACTCATAGACACTTGCACACACTCTCACACACAGCCGGCCACACACATTCACACACACTCATGCTTTTGCACACAGTCACGCACCCATACACTCTCACACAGTCACAAACACATGCACACCCCTGACCTCACCCTGCGAGTCCTAACCCCCAACTAAGGGATGATGCTTGTCAGGGGGGCGGTAGAGATGAACCGGTGGGATGAAAAGTCTACGGGGGAAGGGACAGGGAATTTGCCCCTGTTAAGCAATAAACAGACATCTGAAAATCTCAAATAATACAAGAGGTTAATTTGCTAAAAAGAAGGTGTAATTTTTTCTTTAACTGTCTATTGTTCCTTGACATAAAAATGGGGATTAATGTGGAGTTTGAGAAATGCAAAAGAGGAAAATAACTGTGTCTCTCATTTGCCTTCCCTCAAGCTACCCCCACATCTCCCTTGTGTGTGTGTGTGTGTTTGTTTGTTTGTTTGTTTGTTTGTTTGTTTCTTTAGAGAGAGTCTCACTCTGTTGCCCAGGCTAGAGTGCCATGGCATCAGCCTAACTCACAGCAACCTCACACTCCTGGGCTCAAGAGATCCTTCTGCCTCAGCCTCCCAAGTAGCTGGGACTACAGGCATGCGCCACCATGCCCGGCTAATTTTTTCTATATATATTTTAGTTGGCCAATTAATTTCTTTCTATTTTTAGTAGAGACAGCGTCTCGCTCCTGCTCAGGCTGGTTTCGAACTCCTGACCTTGACCGACCCACTGACCTCAGCCTCCTAGAGTGTTAGGATTACAGGCGTGAGCCACCGCACCCAACCTCCCTTGTGTTTTTCATAAGCAGTGATCTTAAAATCATAGTCTGTACTTGCAAGGGACTGAATAGCTGTATCCCCACAAAATCCATGTGTTGAAACCCTAACCCCAGTGTGATGGTATTGGGAGGTGGGGCCTTTGGGAAGTAATTAGGTGGATGGGATTAGTGTCCTTATAATAATAAAAAAGACCCCAAAAGGGGTCTCCACTCCCTTTCACCACGTGAAGATGCAATGAGAAGTCAGCAGTCTGCAAGCCCAGCAAGGGATCTCACCAGAACCCGACCATGCCAGGGGCCTGACCTCGGACTTCCAGCCTCCAGAACTGTGAGAGAGAAATGTCCGCTGCGTCAGCCCCCCAGTCCATGGCACTCTGTTATAGCAGCCCCAACTGACGAAGACAATACCCACCATTCTCTGTTAACTCCCAAGCACTTCTCAACCCGTTGCAACCTAACTTCACCCCACAGCACTTCACTGAAATGAATCCTAGTAATTATCTCCTAATTACCAGCTCAGTGCTTTAGTCTTTGGTCTTCAGCTTACTTGAGCCCTTTACAGCACATGACCCTCTGGGCAAATGGCCCTGAAACTCCCTCCTCCCTGGCCCCTAAAACATCCACCTCTCTCCTCCTTGCCTGTAGGTGTCTGGATTCCCCAGCTTCTTCCCTGGGCCTTCTTATCTTATAATATTCATTGTACATTCTTTCCTTGGACAATCTCCCTACTCCTCTCCCTTCTGCTTCATCTTGCTGAGAGCTCCCTGAACTCTCTCCTGACCTGGCCCCTCCCTGTTGTTCCTATCTGATAGATGAGCTGCCTGCTGGACATCTCTTCCCATCTGCCTTGTTAGCATCTCACACTTGACATGTGCTAAACCAAACTGAAAATAAATAAAATGAAACAACAACAATGAAAATCTGTCCCCCTGGTATTCTTTCTTTAAATGAGTTAATGGCACTGTCTTAGCTCAGGCTGCCCTAATAAAACACCATGGATTTAAACAACAGCAATTTATCTTCTCACAGCTCTGGAGGCTGGGAAGTCCAAGGTCAAGGTACTTGCCAATGCAGTTTCTCCTGAGAGCCCTCTTCCTGGCTTGCAGGTAGCTGCTGTCTCACTGTGCCCTCATGTGGCAGAGAGAGAGAGAGCAGGCTCTCTGGTGTCTCTTCTCAATAGGACACCATATCTATTAGATCAGGGTCCCACCCTTATGGCCTCATTTTACCTTAATTACCTTCTAAAGGCCCATAACCAAATACAGTCATATTGTGGGTTAAAGAGTCAACATATCAATCTGGGAGACACAATTCAGTCCATAGCATTCTGCCCATAGCCCCTCAAAATTCATGTTCTTCTCACATGCAAAATACATCCTTTCTACCCCAAAACCTAAAGTCCAAAGTCTCATCTAAATCAGGTATGGGAGACTCAAGGTACAATTCATCCTGAGGCAAAATTCCACTTGAGCTGTTAGCCTGTGAAGCCAGATAAGTCATGCACTTCCAAAATTCAACAGTGGGAAAGGCAGAGGATAGGCATTTCCATTCCAAAAGGGAGAAATAGGAAAGAAAATGGGGTGGTGAGAAAAATCCAACCAAACCCAAAACCTAACAAGGCAAATTCCATGAGTTCTTAAGGCTCGAGAATAATCTTCTTTGGCCCAATATCCCATGTCCCAGGCCAGCTGGGGTGGAAGCATCAACTCTACAGCTCGGGCGTGGTGGGGCGCTGCCCTGCCCCTTCGGCTCAGAGGAGCTGCCCCATCCTGCAGCTCCCTGCAAGGGCTCTGCCCTCTGAAACCGGGGAAGAAACAGCCTTGTCCCCTGGGCCTCTTAAATCACCCCCAGGCTGTTCCTCCATTTCCTTGAAGAATAGCACACAATCACAGCCAAGTAGCTCAATGGTCATGGATTGTAGAAACCAGAATGTCTGCCAGCCTTTCTTCATTCTGTCCTGCTTTAGTTCAAACAGGTAGTGTCTCTGCTGGTGTAATCCCATCTCTCTTCTTAGCTTCTGCTGAGATGGCTGATTAATGTCATGAGTAACCTCTTTATTGTGGATTACAGGCATGAGCCACCGCCCAACGTCTTGTTTCTTTTCATTTCATAATTCCTTCTTCCTTTCATCTCTCTCCTCTCACATTTTATTATAAACAGTCAGGAGAAATCAAGCCACTCCTTCAACACTTTGCTTAGAAATGTAGTCAGCTAAATATCCACTTGCATTGCTCAAAAGTTCTACCTTTCATAAAACACTAGAATTCAATTCAACCAAATTTCCTTGCCATTTTATAACAAGGATCATCTTTCTTCCAGTTTCCAATAACCTGTTCCTCATTTCCATTGAGACTTTACCAAGTGGCTTTTAACATTCATATTTCTGCCAACATTCTGCTCATGGAAATCTAAGCTTTTTCTCACATGCACCTAAAAATTCCTCCAGCCTCTACTCATTGCCCAGTTCCAAAGCCACTTTCGTATTTTTAGGTATTTGTTGCAGTAGCTCCCTACTTTTTAATACCAAAATATGTATTAGTCACCTCTGACTGCCATTACAAAATACCATGGACTGGGTGGCTTAAACAACATAAATTTATTTTCTCACAGTTCTGGAGGCTGGGAAGTACAAGATCAAGGTGCTGACCCATTTGGTTTCTGGTGAGGGCTCTTTTCCTGGCTTGCAGACAGCCGCCTTCTCACTGTGTCCTCACATGGAAGAGAGAGAGGGAAGAAGCACTTTCTGGTGTCTCTTCTTATAAGGATGCTAATCCTATCAAATAAGGGCCCCATCCTTGTGACCTCATTTTACATTAATTATCTCCTAAAGGGCCCTATTTCCAAATACAGTCACATTGGGGATTCAACATATGAATTTGAAGAAAACACAAATTCAACCTACAGCAAGCGCCATGTCCCAAGCTACATTTCATCCTGGACTCCTCCCCCAACATTCAGCTGGAAACCCCAATTTCTGGGCTTCTGGCCCTATTTCTCTGTGATCCAGTCCTTTCTGCCCATCTCTACCATTACACTTTAATGTCAGGCCCTTTTGTGCCTCGCTTAGACCACTTGCTTTGGTTTTCCTGCTGCTCTTCCTCCTCAAGTCTTTCCACTATGTTGCTGCCAGGCCAGCATCCAAAATTACATATCCGATTAGAATGTCCATGCTGATGCAATAAATTGTTCATGGCACAGCTTTTCCCTGTCTAATGCTCACCTACTGCTCTGGTCTCATTTCCAGCCATTGTCCCCATGTACCATGCTCCGGTCACACTGAGCTCCCATCTGTCCCAGCATGTGCTGCCACCTTCACACCTCCTGTCTTCCTTCATCCAGGATTTTTTCCTACTGGAATATGCCTCCCTTACTGCCTCACCCTATGAGTTCTTGCCCCTCCCTTAGATCTCAGAGTAAGTAGCATTTCTCAGCCTCCTCTGCTTAGCTGTCTCACAACCCTGTTCATACCCCAGTTGCAGCATTTGCCATGTTTATGCATCTGTCTCCCCTATTAGACTTGTGGTTCCTCATGAGTAGTGAGCCCATTTGTGCTGCTATAACAAAATAGCTGAGTCTGAGTAATTTATGAAGAACAAAAATTTACCTCCCACAGTTCTGGAGGCTGGGAAGTTCAAGATCCAGGCAACAACAAACAGTTCAATATCTGCTGAAGACCTGCTCCATCAATGGCATCTTCTCGTGGTGACTTCCCCACCTGGTAGCAGATGGAGGGGCAGAAAGAGATAATTGCTAGTTCCCTCCAGCCCTTTTATAAAATTGCTAATCTCACTTATGGGGTCAGAGCCCCCATGATGTAATCACTTCCCAAAAGGCCCCACATCCTAATACCACCACAATGGAAATTAAGTTTCAAAACAAATTTTGGAGGGGACACATTCAAACTATAAGACCAAGTACCTGAGCTCGTCCGCAACAAGTATCCGATAAATGTAAAGGGCAGTGTAGTATGTTGCAGGGATGTCAGGTGTAGAGATGCTCTACAACTTCTGTCATTAACTTCTCTCTATTGCAAAGATAACTCTTAAATATCTTCAACCATGTGTTTGTGTGGATCATTTAATTCCTCTGAATAAAGAGTATTGGACTTTAAATTTAGATACATCCCTCACATGTATATAATAATGTAATTTTCAAAACAAAATATTAAGGAGAGGGCTACCTGGATTATAAACTAATTCTTCCATTCTCATAAGAAATATATGTCACTCATAACCAGAATATTTAATATATGATTCAAATAAGATTTTTAGATCAATTATATGAAGGCAGGAACCATTATATTTCAGTGTTTAATATTTTACTTTAGGCTTAATTTTGAATAAACCTAAGAGAAAGAGGTTACAAATATTCCTCAATTTAAAGATCCTCCTGGGGTTAATGGCCTGACCTCTGGTCCACAGCACTAGAATTTTTAAAGATTGTATAAAAAGTGAGTTGACATGAAAGTAAAAATGTGCTTAATTAATCAGAATAAATCTCTTTGCATTTCTGGCTATATGCTTCCAGAACAGTGTCTCTTTTCACAAAGTCCTTTGAAATGTCTACCAGAAGTGGAAAACTTTATACAAAAGTGCACTGAATCTTGTGAGGAGGGCAGAGTAGAGAACACCAGGTAGTCTTTGCAAGAAGCGCTTCTTACCCTTTAAACCAGATTTTATAAAAAGAAGTGGCTAAGCAAAAGGCTTTTGTTAGCAATATTCCTATTGTGAAGAAATTCAAAGACACAAAAATGTCCAGGAGTCAGAACATGATTATGGCACTAGATGATGCTTCAATATGCTCTATAATTAAAAATCCTCTAGGAGTTTTTGCTTAATGATGGAGAAGAAATCGCTTTCCTTGAAAGGAAAGAAATCTCAGCTAGAGCAAAGCTAGACCTTCAAGTACCCAAGAATGAAACTTGAGCAGTTCAGAAATGTGGTGCTCCTTTCACAGCTGAACAAGGATTTGTCCCCATCAAGACACCAATTTTGTGACGCTAAGTCACTGGCCCAACCACCATATCTCAACAGTGATTAGAAACACAAGAGTGACAAGAGGCTAGTTGCCCCACTGAGGGTTTCCAGCATGGGATTTAAGTGTCTGTTGTCTCCACTAGGGCAGGAGACTTTTCTTGTTTGTCCTTGTGTGTTGGCATATCCCGTGCTTGGCATATCCTAGCAGATACAGCTCTTCCTACTTCCAGCTTCAGACTTTGCTTTTTTTTTTTTTTTTTTTTTTTTTTATTTTTTTTTTTTTAAATTATTTTTTTTATTTTGGTATATTATGGGGGTACAGATTTTAAGGTTTCAATAAATGCCCATTTCCCCCCCTCGCCCTAAAAGTCTGAGTCTCCATCATGACCATCCCCCAGATGGTGCACATCTCACTCACTATGTATGTATATACCCGCCCCCCTCCCCCCTCCCACCTGCCCAATACCCTATTACTGTAGCACCTATGTGTCCACTTAGGTGCTACTCAGTTAATACCAGTTTGCTGGAGAATATATCTGGTGCTTGTTTTTCCATTCTTGGGATCAGACTTTGCTTTTAAACCTCACCAAATGCCTCACTCACTAGTTGCTTGTCATCTTGATACTTTTGCTGCCTGTGTTACCTCCTCCAGTGCCAGGAATGCATTTTGATAGCCCACCACACCCCTTTCAGCTGGCACCTTGGTATCTATTAAAATTCAGCTGTGTCATCCCCTCCAGGAAGCCTTCCTGGATCTGCCTCTGCAAAGCTATGTAGTTAAGACCCTATAGTAGTTCCCTAGAGCTGCTGTTCAGAAGTACCATAACCTAGATAGCTTAAACCATAGAAATGCATTGTCTCACAGTACTGGAGGGTAAAGGTCCAAGATCGAAGTGTTGGCCGGGTGGTTTCTTCTTAGGGCTGTGAGGAAGAATCTGTTCTATGCCTCTCACCTAGCTTCGGTGGTTTGCTGGCAATCCTGAGAGTTTATTGGCTTGTCAAAGCATCATTCCAGTGTCTGCCTTCATCTTCTCATAATCGTCTCATGTGTGTGTGAGTGTCTGTCTGCAAAGTTCCCCTTTTAATAAGAATATCAGTCATATTGGATTAGGGCCAACCCTATAACCTTATTTTAGTTTGGTTAGCTCTTGAAAGACCCTATTTCCAAACAAGGTGACATTCTGAGTTACTTGGATCTATAATTTTGTCATATGACTTTTGGAGGAAGATACAATTCAACCCATAACAGAGTCCATTATCTGTGTTTTCATAAAGCCCTCCATATAACCCTGTAACTCTTTCATTGCTTTATAATTGACTGTTCAAAGCTGTTTCCACCACTGGACTGTACGATTGTTTGCAGAAGGCACTGTGTTGTGTGATCTTTATACATCCAATGTTCCAGCAGTTTCTGGAACATCTAGGAACTGAATGAATGAATAAATGAAAGACTGAATGAGTGAAGGAATAGAGCCACTGAGACAACCCAAAATATTATAAATGAACTATGTACAGATATACTTCAGTCGACTTAAACATGTATTTTTGTAAATATATATAAAGCGTATATAAACATATCTATGTAAACATATTTGTTTATATATATAAGACTATACGCACCCCAAACATTAAACACATAACATGCAGATACAATAACTACAGTTTAACTGCCAATCCCTCCTCAGTTGTATAATTGTAAGGTTTTTGCCAGCTCTATTCCAAATCCTTTCCTTTTTTTCGGGTTTTATCTTTGCTGAGCTTTTTTCCTGAGCTTTGTCCAACCCCAACAAGTGGTTTCCCTGAGTCAGAGCCACTTGGTAAATGCAGAGAACCTGGGACTCCTCTGGTACTAAATCCTATTTCCATCACCACGTTTGTTTCTGTTGCCTTTGCACACCCGGGGCACTGAACTTCCCCCTCCTCTGGCTGGCGCTGCCCTCTGGCACTTCCTGCTTTGCCAGATCCTCCCCAGTGGAGGTTTGGGCAGGAAGGGAAGCTCTCTCTCGGGCAGCAGGCAGCCCCGGACCCCAACACCCCTCCCCCGCATTACTGACAAATTGTTTGTTCCATAATTATTTCCCAATCTTACTGCAAATATTTTCACAGCAAATACAGAGATCTCAAACCCAGGCACTCTGGGGAATGGCAGTTTAGCTGGCCCTTATGTTCAGATAATGCTCTCAAACTCTTTCATTCCCATGACACTTGGGTTACAAACGTTTAGAATATTTTCAGAAGCTCTTGGCAGCCTCCAAATTAGAGTTTGCTCTGGCCCATGGTCCTTCTCTGCGTGATTCACATCTCTGGAGTTATCTCACCTGTTTGTTGGCAGAGCTGGCACACTGACACCCCAACACAGCGGGGTCAGATGCAGAAAAGGAGGTGCATGTGTGCTTGGTTTTTAAAATTTAATACTGGCCTGATTCTCGAAAGTATTTTTAATAAATGCACACACTTACATTAAAATTCAAGAACAAGCATGGTGTGATGGGTGCCAGTGTTGCTCTGAGCTTCTCGGGAGTGAGGGCGCTAATGGAAATGGACTCTTGGCTTGGGTGAAAGGGCCAGCTGAGCTTCTTACAGCAACTAACCCTGAGACTGACTCCAGAAACCAAGCCTAAAAGATATGAATTCTAACCCTGTCTCTGCTACTTCCTCACCGTGGGGCCTTAGGCAAGTTACTACAATTCTATTCCGCTTCTGTCAAATGGTTGTATTAATAGTAGCTAATTCATAAGTTTCTGATAATTCAACAAGGTAGTAAATAATGTTTAAGGTGTGACTCAGTATCTCTTGTAATAACACCTGATAAGCCCATAATAATTATTAGTTAATAATTATTAATGTGTACAGGTCTGTCTGGCTCAGTGTACATACCATTAAATATAATGCTAAGCAAAATTAATTGTTTATAGTTTTTTATTTTTCACATTTTCTGTTTTCCATGATTATGGATGATCAAAACAGTTTACATGATATAGTTGTATAAAACACATGGCAAGGTACAAAATAAAAAATACAAGGTGTCCAGGAGCAGTGGCTCATGCCTATAATCCTAGCATTCTGGGAGGCCAAGGCAGGAGGATCGCTTAAGCTCAGGAGTTCGAGACCAACCTGAGCAAGAGTGAGACCCCATCTCTACCAAAAATAAAAAATAAAAAAATTAGCTGGGCATGGTGGCGCATGCCTGTAGTCTTAGCTATGTGGGAGGCTGAGGCAGAAGAATCACTTTAGCCCAGGAGTTTGAGGTTGTGGTGAGCTATGATGATGCCACTGCACCCTACCCAGGGCAACAAAGTGAGACTCTGTCTCAAAAAAAAAAAAAAAAAAAAAAAAATCAAATCCTATCTATTTTCTGAGCATCCAATGACTTTATACTACCTCCACCACTATAGACGAAATGTAAGCCACCATCACCTCTCACCCTAGATTGTTAAGATAGCACCATTCTAAAAGGTATCTCTGCTTCATACATTCCTGCCATCTGTCAATACCCTACAATGCAGTCACCTGGATCTTGTTAAAACGTTAAGAAAGACCATGACTCTCTTCTGCTGAAACCTCCTCCCCCATTACGCTTAGGGTATCAATAAGAGCTCTTTAGGAGGTCAGCCAGGCTCTGCTCCATCTGGGCCCAACCCACCCCCAACCTCCCCTTACTGTGCCCTAGTCCACGGTCCTTGAACCCACCATGAACATTCCCATCTCAGGGCTTTTGCACTTACTGTTTCTTCTGCCTCCTCCCCAGCAAATCTGCATGGCCTCGCTGCTCATCACATTCCTGTCTCTGCTCCCCCGAGAACCTTGTCTTAGAGAGGACTCCCTTCACTCTGTAGCCTCGTGTCCTGCCTCAGTTTCCTCCATAGCTCTTGTCTACCAGGTATCATACACCGGTTTACTTATTTGGCCCCTCTCCTAGACTATAGCTCTAGAAGAGCAGGTTTGTTTGTTTTATTCTCAGTTGTATTCCCAACCCCCAGAGCAATGCCCAGCACATACTAAAATATCAGTAAATATTTTTTGAATAAATACAAAAATGGCAGTTAGAGACCAGGTTACAGGATACATTATGGTAAGAGTCTAACTGGGAGACGGGATGACAGTAATAGTAAACCCATATTAAACACTTAAAGCTCTGTGTTCAGCTTTACTGTATAGTTTGATTTAATCCTTAAAAAGACTTTGCCTCTTTCCAGCTGTGTGATCTTGAGCAATTTCTTAGCTACCCTGAGCCTCCACTCTTCCCGCTTTAAATTGCAGATTATGGTACCTACCTTAAATGTTTTGTGAGGAATAAGATGATAGATACATTTCAAGTGCTTAGCACACTACCTAAAAAATAATGATCTCTTTAAAAATGTTAGTGAAAGCTATGATTTGTACTAGTCCCCATTTTATAGACAAGAAAACTGAGAGAGGTTGTCACACCATACCACATACACAGTAAGGGATGCACCTAGGATTTAAACGCTGCTCTGTGACTCTAGATCCCACAGTTTCAGTCACCATGTTCTTGTAGTAATAAACTGAGTAATTTCCTTATTTACTCATTTGACATATAGACACTGGTTGAATACTGTGTGTTGGGCATTATGCTGAGGACTAGGAATACAATGGTAATCTATACAGGCGAGATCCTTACCCTAAAAAAAGTCTATAATCTCAGGAGGAAGACTAATGTTAATCAAAAAATCAACTGGTCACACAAACAAATAATCACCTCGGTGTTTTACCTCAAGCTATAGTAAGTATTATGAAAGAAAAGTAGAATGAGTTAGTGATGTCAGTAAAGGTGGTGAAATAAGGACCTCGAAATTACGTCCCTCCACAAAATCAATGAAAAAACTGGCAAAAACGTCAGAATCAAATTTTTTTTATTGAGTTATGATTGACAAATGAAAAGTTGTGTATATTTAAGGTGTGTAACATGTTGTTTTGATGTAAGTATACCTGTGCAATGATTCCCACAATCAAGCTAATTAACATATCCATCACTGGACATAGTTGCCTTGTCTGTGTGCCCTGAGGATCCTAAAGATCTACTCTCCTAGCAAATTTCAAATATACAATATGTTATTATTAACTATAGCCACCACCATGCTGTACATTAGATATCTAAAGCTAATTCATCTTACAACTGAAAGTTTATACTTTTTGACCAACATCTTCCCATTTCCCCCATACCCCAGCTTCTGACAACCACCATTCTACTCTCTGTTTCTCTGAATTTCTCTATTTTAGATTCTACCTAATAAGTGCAATCATGCAGTATCTGTCTTTCTATATCTGGTTTATTTCACTTAGTATAGTGTCCTCCAAGTTCATCCACATTGTCGCCAATGGCAGTATCTCCTTTTTCTTCTAGTTTGTTGTGGTCCTATTTGTCTATTTTTGCTTTTGTTGCTTGTGTTTTTGGTGTCATACCCAAAAAATCATTGCCCAGACCAATGTCATGGAACTTGTTCCTTACATTTTCCTCTAGGAGCTTTTCAGGTTCAGGTCTTACATTTAAGTCTTTCATCTTTCCTTTTGAGTTGGTTTTTGTGTATGGTGTAAGATAAGGGTTCAATTTTATCCTTTTGCATGTGGTTATACAGTTTTCCCCAAACCATTTATTAAAGAGGTGATTCTTTTCTCCATTATGTTTTTTGGCTCACTTGTTGAAAATTATTTAACCATTGTCAACTAATCAATTTTTTCCAAAAAAAATTTTTTAAGTTGATGCCTGTCCACATTTGTGAAGGCAGATCTTCTTTGCTCAGTCTACTGATTCAAAATGCTAATCTCTTCCAGAAACACCCTCACAGAAAAACTCAAAAATAATTTTTTATCACCTATCTGGGCATTCCTTAGCCTAGTCAAGTTGCTACATAAAATTAACCATCATGGCCGGGCGCGGTGGCTCACGCCTGTAATCCTGGGACCAGGGAGAAGGAGGGATTGGGAGTGACTGTTAACGGGTGCAAAATTTCTTTTAATTGTGATAAAAATGTTGTAGAGTTAGATAGTGATAGTGGTTGCACAACTCTTTGAATATACAAGATCCACTGAATTATAGACTCCAATATGGTGGGTTTTAGGATACATGAATTTTTACATTATGTCAACTTTTTAAAAGGAGAGTGAGAATTAAGAGTGTGAGAAAGGGATACTGTCATATGAGGAAGTGGGTGGAGTGGTGGAGGGTTTCCCTGAAGTGATGATATGCGAACAGAAATTTGAGCTGAGTAGGTGTTAACCAGGTGAGGTGGAGGAGAAGAGGATTTCAGGGAGGCATGCATAGGCAGCACATCCCTGGAAAGTGGTGTGAAAACCCAGGAAATGCTAGAGAGCCCACAGCCCTGAGCATGAGAAGACGAGGCCAGGAGACTGAGTCCCCATCACTCAGGACTTGCTGGTTCTCAGCTTCCTGGCTGTGCATGTGGGGCATGCCCGTGTGGCATGGCTGCATTAAGGTAAACCATCATCATCTTGGGGACCAGCCTGACCCCCCAAGCTGGTTTGCCTCTGAATATAAACAACCTCATTTGTTTTGTTGTGAAATCATAACAAATACTTCCAGTTTTTATGTGTGTTAACATGTAAAGAATATTGGGAAGTCTAACCTTAGATTAAGAAAAGGATTCTGATGGAAAACCATTGATGCTTGACTCCATTTAAGCAGGGGTGTCATGTTAAAGACATTTCTTTTTTAAAAGATTACTTCTACTGCAGTATGAAGTAGTGATTGGATAGTGGAGAGATCAACTAGGCAGCTGCTTCAGCAGATTAGACGAAGTATTATGATAGCTTGAAAAGTGCAGGTGTAGATGTTTAGGTGTATTTGAGACACAATTAGAAGAAAAAATTAATTTGGCAATGGACTGGCCACAGAGGAGCAAAATGAAGCACCAATGATATCTTAAAGATTTTCAGCAAGAGCACTGAATATCCGATAGGGGATTCTCCCAGAAAAAGAAAAGTGGAGGAGGGATAGATTTTAGAGGAAGATTATGAATTTGGTTTTGGGTGTTTTGAATTTGAGTTGCATGTAAGATATTGAATAGTAGATATTTGTGAGCAGTTGGATATATGAATCTGAGTCTGAGGGTAGAAATTTAGATTGTGCGTGTATGTTAAAGGTAATTGATGCTTTTGTTGTGGTTGATGTCGCCTAGAAAGACATTGTAGACTGAAGAAGATGTTTTTAAATCACTGCCATATTTACAGTGGATCTACAAGAAAATAAGTGAGACGGACCAGCTTCAGAGGCGGGTGGAAACCCAGAGAAGTTCTGACATGGAAATCCAGGGGAGAAGGTGTCTCTAAAGGAAGATGTAATACTGACAACAAAAGTTGCTGAGTGTGTGGTGTTGACAGAAAATTCCCAGTTAGATGTAACAAACTGGAGGTGGTGGTAACGGAATGGAGTGAGTGAAAAGCTAGATAGAGTGGATAGAGAAGTCAGTGGGAAATAAACAAAAGGAGATCTCTTTCAAGGAGTTTTGGCTATGAAGGGGAGGCAAGAAATAGCTCAGAGCTGGCAAAGAAAGGGAAATGGAGACTTGAGCATAAGTTTGAGTGTGAGTGGGGAAAATTCAGTGGAGAGGGTACAGTTTGCCATGAGACAGAACTGGCTAAAAGGCCCAGGGAAATAAGCCCAGGTCAACAGGACTAACCTAAAACACACTGTCTAAGGGATAAGGTCGAGGATGTGGGACAAAAAATATTTAAAAAGAGAGTCACAAGCCATCAGAACTGATGGGCTCTGGCCCAAGGACAAAAGCCATTTGTCCTGCTTTCCACTGGCCTGTAGGTTTTATCAACAAATATGAAGGCGTCTACCCCACTCCAGGCACCATTCAGGGGACTAGTCCTGGTGTCAAAGGTGAATGTGATCCCTGAATTAGCAGATATACTAATGCTAAGATAACCACACATTATGGAAGTGGCACCCTTGCGAAAGAAAGGACACCCAGAATGAAAGAAAGAACTGAGGAAATGGGTAAGAGAACACTAACCCAGTATTTAAATCATTAAGTCCTAAGATGAGAGTAAGTAATTCTAAGACAATCAAATTCTCAAATACCCATATATGCCATTATAAGTAGTTTCCTAATTTTCTGTCATGCTGAGTAGGTCCCTATCCCACTATGGTAACTAATTTGCTTATTGAAGAAGTGACCAAGTCTCAACTGTGAGTCACGCACCAGACTAGGATCTGGACATATCTTGAGAAACCAATCAGAATCAGTCTCTTCTACAGTGGAACTTGCATTGTAGTAGAAAATAACAAACACCCATAAACAAATTATAATTTCCAATAGAGATACATGCTCTAAAGAATAAAAGAGGATGTTAGGGAAGAGTATAGCACAGGAAGTTCTTTAGAAGAGGTAGGCAGGGAAGGCTTTTCTGAAGTGGTGACATTTAACTGAAGCCTAAATGATAAATAGAAGTTAACTTGGTACAAAGAAGAGGAAAGAGCATCCCAGAATTAGGGAACAGCACGATCAAACTGAAACTAACTATTCTGATCCGTTGCACTAGGAACCCACTAGTGGTCCCTTTAGATGACCCACCATGTCAAATCAACAAGAAATTTCATTTATTTTTCTTTCTCCATCTTCAGTCCCAAGCTTGCCTCAAACAGTCCATGCCATCTTGCCCATGATTTTAAAAGAACACTAACAAGAAGAACAAGGGTATATCTGATTGCAGCAGGCTCAGTCTTAATTGCAATAGTCAAAATGACTGTAATTCCACTGCAGAGATTTTTTTTTTCTTTCATTTAATTCTAGCCTACCATATTTTAAATTCAAACAGCCTGAGATTTTAAGACCAAAACCTTTCATGTTCTCCATGTCTGAACCCAAGTGTTGGGCTGTTGGTGCCCACATGCTGGCAGTGCAGTTCCCTGGTGGACAGAGGTCAACCGTGGCTTCTCCTTAAGTGAGAAAGGACATAGGCAGGACAGCCCCGACCCCCACCTTGTGGACTCTCTGATCGTGCTCCTAACTCATGCCGCATTCTAGCCTTCATAGAGGGGGAGAAATAAAAGATAGAACTGGGAGTTAGGGAGGGGGTAGACAGGAAAATGAGAAGGAAGAAAAAGAGGTCAGGGCAGGGAGAGGAAAAGGAAAGGGCAGGGGAGGGAATATTCCATAGGAAATTGCACCTACATACAATGGGAGGGAGGGAATATTTAAACAACCAGTGCACAAGTTTTTCACCTTCCTTTACTGCCTCTCCCAAGGACATGTTTATTCACCTGGGCCCAAAATACACAAATTGCTATTTTAGAATAGCCCATAGAAAGAGTTTTTTTGGCCAAAATTTAAAAACACTGAGCCCAGGATCCAAGTTAGACTATACATCTGTGTATATTAATATCTTTATTTTGCTTTTCCCAATAACACAAGCCCCAAGACACAATACCCTGTGTACTCCTTCAAAAACACGCTGGCATATTCCGCCTCTGTAATGTGCCTTAGGCACTACCAGAAACTGGATGGGTTTCATTTATTTGTACATCTGACTGTGCAAGCTCCTAGGAGTCTTTGATAGAAACTATTTGACTTTGGGCTTACAGAAACCTGACAGGCTCAAATCTATCTACTGGATTGCAAGCCCCAGCAGAGGATTCTTGAATATTTCTTTCCTGAGGACCTGCTTTGATGTGATCTTTGCAGGAGGAAGGGCAGAGGAATGGAGAGTGGAAGGGAGGTTAAAGGGAGGAAGGAAAGAAAGAAGGGAGGCAAAGAGGGAGGAAGGTCTTTGACTGAGAAGGATGATGATGCACATTGGAAAGGAGGAGGATGCATGGCCAGCTATGGTTTTGACATCAATCAATAGATTATCACTGGCCCATTGGTGACAGCTGCTCTATTTACACTGCACCCCTCCCCCAGTCCCACACAGGGCCCAGTGTAGTGATCTGAATGGTGGTTCATTAACTGACCACCCTCCCGGCACCGTGCTCAATGAGACACTGTTCCAGTTCTCTCAAAGTTCACCCTCCAAAGGGAAGAGAAGCGGACATTGATACCAGCCTAAAAACACACACAGTTCTAGTGAACACACAAATATAAATTCATACACGCTCAAACACTCTCACCTTTCTGCCCTAATATCCGCCTCCCATTATTGAGCCAGCACTGGAAAATTAGAAAAGGATGTCCATCTCTCTGGATGGATAGATCCCACAGACCCGGGGGTCTACACAACTGTTCATGGTGGCCCTGTTCATTATAAACACGCTATGCATCTAGAATCCAAGAGAAGATGATTTGGGGGTTATTCTGGATTCTGAAGAGCATGTATAGTAGTATCTCTGGATATATTATTTTGCAGGAAAAAAAAGTAGGGGATAGAAAGTGAACATCGCTTTGTATTTTTCTTCAAAACACCCTGTAGAAGCTTCCCAATATTAAAAAGAATTTTTCATTAATGTTTTACGTGCCTGTCTAGGCACCTGTGCTTGCTAATGGATATTTCTATTTAATCCAAATGGCGGAGTTCCATATATCTCACAAAGAAAAGTTGTTCTATTGTGGTACTCTACTTAGTAACTCAAAAGCCTGATATTTCTGGAGCAGCAGCCACAAATAATTTCATGATAAATTTTATAAGACAAAATATTCTGCTCTACAGAGCTCAGGTGTAATTTAAAAGGAAGATAAACAGTTCCAACACTTAATGGGTAAACAAATGTGGCAGAATAATTTATTAAGATATTGCTTAGTGATTTTTTTTTTCTTGATCCTGTAGGAGTCTGCAAAAATGGAAAGATATTGTCCTTCTCTCAGGCAAGAATGTGGACATATATGAGTCTGAATTCCTTTGTGTCTATTACTGACTGCAGTAGAAAGTGGCCAGGTGCTGTTCATCAAAACAATGGAAGTATGACCTCAATGTATTTCAGGGATTATCAATGCTGCCCATCTCACAACAGTCTCAGAGTGACAAGGCCCAGGGAAAAAAACAATGTCAAGAGATGGGCCCTAAGCTTCTGCAGAAACTTGTTGTTTGCTGTCCTGCACCACCCCAAGTCTCTGCTCCCTGAATTCTGAATTCACAGCACTCCTAGGCAGCCCTACGTGTGAAGCAGGCCATAGTGGCCACCCCTGTAGAAGGCATGAGTACATTTGACAGAGCCCACCCAGTGCCATCTCCACAGGTGCACAAGCTATGGGGGTGTGACTGCCTCTACCTGAATTTCAAAGGATGCTCCAGAGACCTAAGGGCCCAGCAGAAAACCACTGTGGGGGCAGGGCCACAGCAGAGAGCCCCCACAAGCACAATACCCAGTGGAGCCATCAGGGCTACCCAGAGCCTTGGATGCTCAACACCTACCCAGCAACGCTGTGGAGGTTGGACCTCTGCTCCAGTGGACCAGGAGGATAAAACATTGAATCAGAGATTATTCTGGAGCCTTAAGCTTTAATGTTGCTTGATCTGTTGGGTTTAGACTTGCTTGGGACCTATCCCTTCTTTTTTTTTTTTTGAGACAGAGTCTCACTTTTTGTTGCCCAGGCTAGAGCGAGTGCCGTGGCGTCAGCCTAGCTCACAGCAACCTCAAACTCCTGGGCTCAAGTGATCCTCCTGCCTCAGCCTCCCAAGTAGCTGGGACTACAGGCATGTGCCACCATGCCCGGCTAATTTTTTGTATATATATTTTTACTTGGTCAATTAATTTCTTTCTATTTTTAGTAGAGACGGGGTCTCGCTCAGGATGGTTTCGAACTCCCAACCTCAAGCAATCCGCCCGCCTCGGCCTCCCAGAGTGCTAGGATTACAGGCGTGAGCCACCGCGCCCGGCCTATCACTTCTTCTTCTTCCCTGTTTTTCCCTTTTGGAATGTGAATGTCTATCCTATGCCTCTCCCACCATTGTATTTTGGAAGCACATAACATGTTTGGTTTCACAGGTGCACAGCTGGAGAACAATTTGTCTATTATTCAGGATGAATAATAGGCCCTTGAGTTTTACCCATATCTGACTTAGATAACATTTAGATAAGACTTCGGACTTAGAACATTACAGATGATGGTGGAATGAGCAAAAGTTTGGGGATTACTAGGATGGAATGAGTATATTTTACATGTGAGAAGGACATGGTTTGGGGGATTGTAGGAGTATAATGCTATGATCTGAATGTTTGCTCCCCCCAAAATTTCACATGTTGAAACCTAATCCCCTGTGAAATAGTATTAAAAGGTAGGGCCTTTAAGAGGTAATTAGAACATGGGGGTAGAACCCTCATGAATGAAATTATAAAAAAGAAGCCCCAGAGAGCTGCTTTGGCTCTTCCACTATGTGAGGACACAGCAAGAAGTCTCCAAGTATGACACAGAGAGTGAACCCTCACCAGATGCCAAATCTACTGGTGCCTTGATCATGGACTTTCCAGTCTCTAGAGCTATAAGAAATAAATTTCTATTGTTTATAAGCCACCTATTCCATGGCATTGTTATGGTGACCTGAACAGACTAAGACACATCCTCAGGTGACCCAGCTGTGCAACTGCATGAGAAACATCAGGCAAGACCAAGAGAAGAGCCATCCTGCTGAGCCCAGGCCAAATCACAAACCCATAGAATCATGAGACAAGTTTTGGGGTGGTTTGTTATGTATCAATAACTGATACAAAATTTTAGCAAGAGAATGGTCTAGGTACCCTTCTACTCTGATAGCATCACATAACTCATGCTAAGTCCCTCCTATATTAACTGCTACTACAAGAGCAATGTAAAAGCTCAAGCGTCAAATTATCCAGGTCTTTCTTTTTAGTTGACAGCCTTTTCAAGTCACAATATGTTTCTGGACACAGGTTTGCCTATAGGAAAGTCAAGTCAGAGCATGCATCGGTGTTTATAACTTCAGACTCAGGACCACTGTCCTCCCTCTTCCTTCCTCACCCTGAGCTGTCTTCATCCCATTAGCCCTATCAATTTCCTCACTTGTAGTAACCTTATTTAAGGCCTGTCCTAAAAATGGGCCTGAACAGAACCAGTCTAGTCTACCCCAGTAATTCTCTCTTAACTCTGTGTCTCAAGGTATCATAAGTTGAATTGTGTCCCTGAAATATTTATATGTTGAAGCCCCAGCCCCCAGTACCTCAGAATGTGGCCTTATTTGGAAATAAGTTCATTGCAAATATAATTAGTTAAGATGAGGTCATACTAGAGTAGGGTAAACCCCTAATCCAGTATGATTGACATCCTCATAAAATGGGGAAATTTGGGCAAATGCACACAGGGAGAAGACCATGTGAAGATAAAGCGATACAGATGATGCTCCTATAAGCCAAGAAATCCCAAAGATTGCCAGCAAACCACCAGAAACCAGGGGAGAGGCATGGAACAGATTCTTGCACAGCACCTTGAGAGGTGGTATGACCCTGTCAACACCCTGATATTGAACTTCTAGCCTCCAGAACTATAAGCCAAGAAATTTCTATTATTTAGGATAACTGGTTCACAGTACTTTGTTATAGCAGTAAACTAAAACACAGGGAGAAGGTATTAGGGGTCTCAATTTCTTACCACCCAAAATAGTCTTGATTTCTTTATACAAATTACCAGAGTCTCTTCCCTGGCTCCCTGGTCTGCTAAGCAATTAAAATAAAAGGCCTTGTCAAACACTTTCCCCAGGTCAATGGCTATGGACTAGCCATGCGTATAAGTTACTTCCTTTATTTAAAAAAAAAAAAAAAGTAATCCTACTCCAGGGTAACTAAAGACTTCCTATATACAAAGAAATAATGTTATAAATTTTCTCAATTTTTACAGCAACAAATAAATATCACTTCATATATACTATCAATTTGGGTTATATGCATTATAAATTTGCTTTATTTAACTATAGATTCTTTGCTCCTGGAAACCCTGGAGGAATAAATGTTACATATGCATTTAATTATACCCTGTTTGAATGCTTCTTTTGACAAATCAGAATTTCTCCGAGCAAATTATTTCTTGTTTCAGAACTTGCTTATGGTATGCATATATGGATATCTGAAATACATCTCTACTAAACAAGAAAGAATATAAATGAATTAAGGATTTGACTCAAGAAGTTAGAAAAGATAACAAAGTAAGCCAAGACAAAGTTAAAGAAAGAAAGTAATAAAAATAAAAGCATGAATTAATACATTATAAAAGAGATGTATGGGGAAATGGCGGCTTCAGGAGAAAGTGGGACTTCGGGTGGCAAAGGCAGCACAGAGATGAATTCATGACCTTCCTTCTACAGTGAGGTGAAACAAATAGGGAAGAGAGACTCAGCTCTAACATCCAAAAATCAAATCGAGAGACTGGCCCGTCCTGGTTCCTCTTACTTCAAGTTCAACCCATTGGAGGTTCTTCAGATAGATCCTGAAGTCACAGATGAAGAAATAAAAAAGAGATTTCGGCAGTTATCCATATTGGCGCATCCTGACAAAAATCAAGATGATGCTGACAGAGCACAAAAGGCTTTTGAAGCTGTGGACAAAGCTTACAAGTTGCTGCTCGATCTGGAGCAAAAGAAGAGGGCCCTGGATGTAATTCAGGCAGGAAAAGAATACGTGGAACACACTGTGAACGACCAAAAAAAAAAAAACAATGAAAGAAGGAAGGAAAACCTACAATTGTAGAGGAGGATGGTCCTGAGTCGTTTAAATAAGCAGCATATAAACAGACCATGAAACTCTTTGCTGACCTGGAAAGTAAAGGGAAAGAGAAAGAAGCCAAAGAAAAGGCATGAAAGGAAATGACAAAGGGAAGAAGAGATTGAAGCTCAAGAAAAACCCAAACGAGAAAGAGCGTGGCAGAAAAACTTTGAGGAAAGTCGAGATGGTTGTGTGGACAGCTGGCGAAACTTTCAAGCAAATACAAAGGGGAAGAAAGAGAAGAAAACTCGGAGCTCCCTGAGACCACCGAAAGTAAAAACGGAGCAGCGTGAGTGACCATCAAGGGTCACAGCCACAGAACCTTCCTCCAGACGTCTCCCTTCCTGCTTTGAAGGACTCATGCTTTCCTCCAACTTCCACCCCACCATAGAGTAGTATTTGCTTTCCAGCCCATTTTGTTTTCAATACAATTTAATATTGATCAGAGTAATTCTTTTGTACATTGAAATGAGGGGCTTGGTTAACAAAAAAAAAAACCTTCCCCTACCCCTGCCCCTAGAACAACCAGATTGGAATCTGCCACCATGGCTGCTGCCTTCTCTTCCCACAGCCAGTAACTTAATGTTTTGTGCTTCACTGAATTGTGAGGGTTAGAAACCTCGTGTATAGTTTGTGGAAATCATCCAATTAAACGTATTGCTTAAAATGGTGTTGCCTTGACTTCAAAGACAAGCCTGAGCCACCTCAGGGAGCCCCTTCAATTCAGCTGCTTGCTTCTGGGTGTGCCATTCCTGAAAGCCCCAGATCAGGCAGGGAAGGCAGCGTGGGCGCCCAGAGCAATCGCTTGATGCCCTGGTGCCCCGTGGTGTTTGGCATGTGCCCTTCCATCTGACTGACCAATCAGCGTGGCTTGAGGCCCCAAGCCACCTAAACCTGTCCACTTTCCAAAGAACTAGCCATCCTCCATTTAATATCACATTATCCTAGTCTGTCTGCATTCGTTAGTGGTAATGTTCTTTTTATGTATAATAAATGTTTATACCCCCAAAAAAGAGATGTAGTACACATGATAAATACATGCAGGACCTATTATTTTCTTTAAGAAAAAAATAAAGTCATATTCAGCCAAAAATTCTTAAAAGAGAGAAAGAGGAAAGAAAGAATACATAGAAATGGAAATGGGTAATGCACCACAGATACAGAAGAAATCAAACACTTGCAAGTCTTAATTCTGTCTCTAGCTCTCTAAGTAACTTTGAAAACATGAATAAAATGTCTACTCTTCTGAGAAAATTGAAATTACCAAAATTGATGTCATACACATAGAAATCTTATCCTCACAGACCCATATCCTTAAAATAAATTAAAATTTTTTGTCCAACAAGCTCTTCCTGGAAAAACATGTCAGTCCTGAAGCTTTCCAGGGTAAATTCTTTCACATCTTCAAGGTTTGAATTCCAGTAGTACATGTATCTTTCCATTAGAGAAAGTAAGAGCATTGTTACATGATCTTTTTAAAAGCAAAAAAATAAGACTTCCAATTCTACCCATAATGGAGTAATAGAGAACAAAGTTACCCTCCCGCCTAAATGAAAACAACAACAACAAAAAGGAAGAAACAGAATATATGAAACAATGGTTTTTAAGGGACATCAGGCAATGAAGGACAGTGATTCCTAAAAGCCATAAAATAAATAAAATGAGCTCTATGATTGTCTAGGTTACCACCTAGGGAAAGTTTCCAGGCTCCGGCACAGAAAGGGGTGACCCTGGTGAAGCCCAATGGACTCCCTGAATTGAGGAGATGATGCTGAGAGCCCAGAGAGAGCAAGACAGTTAGATCTAGCCTGAGCAAGTAGCGTATTTGAGGAGTATGGACAGAAATTCAGTTTTTACACGTAGGTATCCAATATTCCACACAATGTCTTTAAAAAGTTATTTTTTCTCCTCTGAATCATCTTTGTACTTTTGTTGCAGACAATTGTTCACATATTTATGGATTTCTATTCTATTCCTTTGATGCATCTATCTTTACATTAATACCATAATAGTCTTTATTACTATCATGTTATAATAACTCTCAAATCAGGTAATGTCCCTCTATCTTTGTTCTTTATCAACATTGCTCTGCCTATCAGGTCCCTTGCACTGCCACAAGAATTTAAGAATCAGGATGTATATTTCTACAGAAATTTATGCTGTAATTTTGGGGGGATTTTGGAAAGAACTGACATCTTTAGAAAATTGACACATTTATTTATTTGGGTCTTTTAAAATTTTTCTCAGGAACATGTTCAATGTACACACATTGCATATCTTTTATTAGATTTATCCCTATGTATTCAACATTTTGATGCTAAGCCGCTTTATATTTCAATTTTGGATTGTCCATTCCTAGTTTTCAGAAATATGATTAATTTTCACATATTGATCTTTACAATGCAATTTTCCTAAACTTATTTATTAGTTCTAATAACCTTTTTATCAATTTCATCAGACTTTCTACATAACTGATTATGTCATTTGCAAATAAAGACAGTTTTGCTTCTTCCTTTACAATCTGAGTGCTATCTTTTTTCTTGCCTTTGGTAGACCTCCAGTATAATGTTGAATAGAAGTAATGAAAGCAGACATATGTCTTTCCGTAATCTTAAAGAGACACTGAGTCTTTCACTATCAAGAATGTTAGCTATAGGTTTTTCATAGATGTCCTTCTCATGTTGAGGAATTTCCTTTTTTATTCCTAGTTTGTTGAAAGTTCATACCAGGAATGGATGTTGGATTTTGTTAAATGTTTTTTCTGCACCTAATGAGGTGATCAAATGATTGGTCCTTGCTGGGAAAGGCAATGCCCTGTGTGCAATCTTTTAATCCTTATTTGACTGCAAAAGAATGGGCCTTGGGCCTGGAACACTTTCTTGGCAAGATATGAAGAGCCCTCACAGTCTATGTTGAACTTGTTGCCTTGTGTGGGAATACATCTGTTTCAGACTCAAGGTGTGTTATTTTGTTCTGCTTTGTGCATCATATGGCACTTGGCCAATCCCACTGCTATCTCTGCCCTCTTCAGGCAGGGGATGTGGTCCTTCTGCTGAAGCATGAAAGGGGCATGTGCAGGCCAATTGCCCTGCATCAGCTTCCAAGAGGGACCCTTTTGCCATCGGGATTGGTGCCAACTACTGAAACTGATCTTGCTGTCTCTTCTCAATGTGAATCAAGCATCATTCCATTCAGTGCTTGACTGCATTGTATTTTCCTCGGTGACTTCAATAGCAAGATGCAGTGGGCAGAAGTGCACAGACTTCTACTCCTGATAATATGTAGCAGAGACTAGTTGCTCAACATACTTTCATTATTTTGCTAATATGGTGAATTACATTGGTTGATTGGATAAACCCCTTGTGTGTGTTGATAGATCTTATTTGCTAAAATTTTGTCAGGATTTTTTGCATCTATGTTCATGAGGAATATTGATCTGTGGTTTTCTTTTCTTACAATGTCTTTGCCTGGGTTTTAATATAAGAGTAATCTGGCCACAAAGAATAAGTTGTGAAGCATTATATCCTCTTAAATTTTTTGGAAGAATAGTTGTAGAATTGTTATCATTTCTTCTTTAAATGGTAGAATTCACCAGTGAAGGCACCAGGTGTGAAAGTTTTCTTTTTAAGTTTTTAACTACAAATTTAATTCATGGAATAGACATAGTTCTATTCAGGTTATATATTTCATTGTGAATGTGCTTTGGTAATTGTATCTTTAAAGAAATTTGACCATTTCATCTAAGTTGTCAAATTTATTGCAATATAGTCATTCACAATATTCTCTTGTTATCTTTTTTTTTTTTTTTTTTTTGAGGCAGAGTCTCACTCTTACCTGGGCTAGAGTGCCATGGCATCAGCCTAGCTCACAGCAACCTCAAACTCCTGGGCTCGAGCAATCCTTCTGCCTCAACCTCCTGAGTAGCTGGGACTACAGGCATGTGCCACCATGCCTGGCTAATTTTTTCTATATATTTTTAGTTGGCCAATTAATTTCTTTCTATTTTTAGTAGAGATGGGGTATCGCTCTTGCTCAGGTTAGTTTCAAACTCCTGACCTCAAGCAATCCTCCCACTTCAGCTTCCCAGAGTGCTAGGATTACAGGCATGAGCCACCATGCCTGGCCCTCTTGTTATCTTTTTAATGTCTATAGGACCTGTAGTAATGTCACCTCTATCATTTCCCTCTTTTCTAATCAGTCTGGCTAGAGGAATATCAACTTATCGATACCTTCAGAGAACCAACTTGGTTTCTGTGATTTTTTTCAGTTGTTTCATTTAGTTCCCTTCTGACTTTTATCATTTCCATTCTTCTGGTTCTTTTCGATTAAATATACATTTCTTTTTCTAGTTTTTTAAGGTGAAAGCAGAAGTAATTGATTTGAGTTCTTTCTTCTTTTCTACTAATTGCTAAAAATTTCTCCCTAAGTACTGTTTTAGTGGCATGCCACAAATATTGGTATGTTAGGTTTTCATTTTCATTCAAGTCAAAATATTTTCTAATTTCCTTTTTAATTTCTATTTTGACTCATAAATTATTTAGAAGTGTACTATTTACTTTCCAAATATTTGGGGATTTTCTGATTTGCTCAAAAAATATACTTTGTATGACTTGAATTCTCTTAAATATATTGAGACTTATTTTATATTCCAGAATTGGTTTATGTTGGTAAATGTCTCATGTGGACTTGAAAAAAGAAATATGTATTCTGCTATTGTTGGGTAAAATGTTCTATTGATGTCAATTAGGTCAAGTTGGTTGATAGTATTATTCAAGTCTTCTACATCCTTAAAGATTTTCTGTCTACTTGTTCAACCAATTATTGAAAGGGATATTAAAATCTCTAATTGATTTATCCTTGCTGATCATTCATATTTTCTACATTTTCTAAAAATCTGTGTTATTAGGTACATAAACACTTATGATTTTTTGTGTCTTCTTGATGAGTTGACCTTTTCATCATTATGCAATGGCCTACTCTATCCCTGGTTATCTACTTTGCTCTGGAATCTACTTTGGCAGATATTATTATAGCCACTTCTGCTTTTTATTCATTAATGTTAGCAGAGTATATCTTTTTACATCCTATTACTTTAAACACAATTGTGATTTTATATTTAAAGTGTGTTTCTTATAAACAGTATATTGTTGGTCTTATTTTTATTTTAATCCAATCTTAAAATATCTCCCTTTTAATCCAGTGTTCAGACCCTGTATATTTGGTGTGATTATTGATACTGTTAGGTTTAAATCTCCCATCTTGCTATTAGTTTTCCATTTGATCTATTTGTTCTCTATTCCCTTTTTCCTCTACCTTTTTTAAATTTATTTTATCTCTTTCATTTGCTTAATAGTTATAGGTCTTTGTTTTGTTATTTTAGCTGTTGCTTTAAGGGTTTATAGTCTACATTTTTAACTTATAACTATCTACCCTAAAATAATATTATATCAATTCAATAGGAGTATAAGAACCTTACAACAATATGTACAGATGCTCCTCAACTTACAATGGGGTTATATCTTGATAAACCAATATTAAATATATTAAATTAAAAATATTGTTAATAGAAAATGCATTTAATTATACCTAGAATACCAAACATCACAGCTTAGCCTAACTTACTTATAATGTGTTCAGAACACTTACATTAGCCTATACTTGGGCAAAATCATCTAATGCAAAGTCTATTTATTAAAAAGTGTTTAATTTGTTAGGTAATTTATTGAACACTGTACTGAAAGTGAAAAACAGAATGGTTGTATGTGTACTCAGAGTATGGCTTCTACTGAATGTGTATCACTTTTGCACCATAGTAAAGTAAAAAAAAATCATGTCAAACCATCATAAGTCTGGGACCATCTGTACTTTAATTACTTTGATTTTGTTTGTCCCCAAAAGTCTTTATTTCTGGCCGGGCGCGGTGGCTCACGCCTGTAATCCTAGCTCTTGGGAGGCCGAGGCGGGCGATTGCTCAAGGTCAGGAGTTCAAAACCAGCCTGAGCAAGAGCGAGACCCCGTCTCTACTATAAATAGAAAGAAATTAATTGGCCAACTGATATATCTATATTAAAAAAAAATTAGCCGGGCATGGTGGCTCATGCCTGTAGTCCCAGCTACTCGGGAGGCTGAGGCAGAAGGATCGCTCGAGCCCAGGAGTTTGAGGTTGCTGTGAGCTAGGCTGACGCCACGGCACTCACTCTAGCCTGGACAACAAAGCGAGACTCTGTCTCAAAAAAAAAAAAAGTCTTTATTTCTGCTTCATTTATGAAAAAAATATTTACTGGGTATAAAATTGTAGGTTGAACAAATTTTTTCTTTTAGTACTTTAATGATGTTGCTCTACTATCTCTTTGTTGCTTTGTCTCTGAGGAAAATATGCTGTTATTCTTATCTTACTTCTGTGTGTAAAATTTCTACTGTTTTCCTCTGGCTGCTTTCAGGATTTTCTCTATATCACTTGTTTTGTGTAGCTTATTATGTATCCTGGTATCATTTTCTTCATGTTTCTTATGCTTGGGGTTTGCTGAGCATCTTTGATCTATGGGTTTCTAGTTTTTATCCAATTTGGAAATTTTTCATCCATTATTTCTTCAAACTTTTGTCCCTTGTCTCCCCATATGCACATATCTCTATTCTTCCTACAGGTACTCAGTTACATGTATATTTGTTCACCCACATCTCAATGATGCTCTATTCTTTTTTTTTTTTTTTTTTTTTTTGGTCTCTACATTTTATTTAGACTAGGTTCTATTGCTATGTCTTCAAAATCACTAACGTGTTTTTGCAATATATTATCTGATGTTTCTGTTTTATCTTAGAAACCTAATTTTTACCACTAGATATTCAATTGGATCTTTTTATATATTACATGTCTCTATTTAACATATTCTATCTTTCCTTTAGCTATTTGAACATAAGGAATACAGTTACATCTATTTTAATGTCTTTGTCTGCTAAATATAACATCTATGTCAGTTCTGGATTGGTTTCAATTAATTGATTTTTTCTGTTCATTATGGATCATATTTTCTTGTTTCTTTGCCTTATGAATTTATAATTTAACCAAATCTTTGTAAAAGGATATTCGCTACATTTATTATTTTTAATAGGAAAAATGGACATGACCTATATCTCAATTAATAATGGATTAAATATGTTAGAAATATAGAATATAAATATGATGAAATATTAGGTAGGTAACAAGAATGAGAATATTCCATATTTGAAAATATGGAGCTGTCTCCTAAATATAGATTACAAAAGGGCAAGGTTTATAACAGTATAAAATAAAAATATAAAGGGTTTTAATGTATATATTACATAAATACAATATAATATACATTATACTGGTATATGTATTTTTTCTTTTTAAATGCAAAAAATATATTAGTGGTTACTTTTAAGAATAGGACATTCAGGGATTCAGAACAAGGTTAGAAATGTTTACTATTCATTTTCATTGAGTGCTATATTGTATTACCATGTGCATGTATTATTTTAATTTTACTTTGTTTTGTTTTATTTCATTAATGTTATGGTGTCTTTCTGGGAAAAAATGGCATTATGAGCAACTTCTCTTTTCTCCCAAATTATTTTCTACATTTAAATAAATAATAAATAAAATAATTACTTAACAATAAGGACAGATCCAGGTTCTATGGGAGCTGATGTTTAAACAACCAGGAGAGCCCTCTTTAAGACCAAAAAATATACAAATATCTTACTTTTGCAAATTTTTCCAAAACATGACCATGCAAATGGCTCTTCTCTTAGAAGTAGCTGTACAAGTGAGGGCTTTAGAGGCTCATGCTTCCCTGGCTTCCTGATAAATCTGCAAGTATCTATGGAATTCAAGCCTCTCCATAGAACCTCTGAGGGGTCATTAAGCTTTTGCAAAGAAGAAAAGGTAGGAAGAAAGGAACAGAAAATAGGAAGAAAGGATCCAGGCAGAGAAAGAATAATACCTACTGAATGCTTTCTAATGAAGACACATTGCTAGGCACTGTCATGAACTTTTTTTCTCTTCTCTTTTTTTTTATTTCAGCATATTATGGGGGTACAAACGTTAACGTTACATACATTGCCCTTGTCTCCCCTCCCCCCTCAAGTCAGAGCTTCAAGTTGTGTCCATCCCCCAGACAGTGTACATCACACTCACTATGTATGTATATATACACTCATCCCCTCCTCCGCCCTCCTCCGCCCTCCCACCTGCCCCACACCTGACAAATGTTTGTTTTTCTTTTTTTCTTAACATTTTGCTTACATTTTATATCTTTGCCCCTCCCTAGCAAAGGTTAGAGGTAATGTTATGAATTATTAATATGTCATTTAATTTTCACAACACCTTCTGAATGAAATGCTTTTTTGTACATGCTCTGTGTCAAACACCGATCTCAACAACTAAATCAATCCTCCTAGCCTATCCCATGAGACCATACTATCATCATCATCATCATTGTGACAATAATGAGCATCATTATCATACTCATTTTAGTATGGAGAAACTGAGTCATGAAGGAGTTACAACTTGCCCAAGTTGGACAGTGGCAAAACTGGGATCAAACCTAGGCAGTCTGGTCCAGAGCCTGTGATCTTAACCACACTGCTACGCTGCCTCTACATGGCACTTGTTTGCTAATTGTGAACCAACAAGTGCCTATGACATAAAAGCAAGTCCAATTCAATATAAGAAAAAAGACTTCTAGGAAAGCATCCCCCAAAACATGAAAGAGGAGGCTCCTTAATGAAATAGTGAGCTTCCTGACACAAAAAGTGTTCGACAAATATTGCATAACTCCTTATCCAGGAAGATCATCCTATTTAAATGACATTTCCCACATCTACCCCACTACCCCTAGGTCCCTTTCCTGTCTTATTCTTTCCACATATCACTTTCTGCTGTATCACACAATTTCATTGTGCATGTGTTTACGGGCCTCCCTTCTACTAGAAAGTAAGCTCCATGAGGGCTGGGTTTTCCATCTGATTTGCTCACTATTGCACCCCCAGTACTAACACATGGTAGACACTCAAGACTAGTTGAATAAATGAGTCAATTGGGTGGAAGGTTGAACTCTGTAACCTCTAAGCTCCGCGCCAGTGCTAAGATTGGTGAGCCTGTATTTGGGGTACAATAGAGGACAAATCCCTGGGGTGGGAGGGACCTCCTTCTTCTCTCTCCTAACTCCCTTTCCCCACTCCTACCCAAGAAAATCCTTTACCCAACTTTCACTTCTCATAATTCCTAGAAAGGAATGGATGTCCTTTACCACATGTCTGAGAGACAACTAATAATTGGTTGGCAATATTGTCGAGGCAAGTGCCGAACATCCAGCACTAACCTTGGTCTGCCCAAGTCTGCCGGCAAGGAGTTCTGTAGCCATGATGGGTTATTAAATCTTAATCACAGCCTTCTCCTGCAATCAAGAGCTTTGATTAACTCCATTCATAGTCCTACAGGGTCAGAAATGAGGAGGCGGAAGGAGTAGAGAAATCAGAGGGGAATGAACAATCATTTAGAACACCACAACGTGTCCAGGGCAACTATTGCATTTCTTGTTAGCCCTAAGAGATCACAGGCCAGGATTTTCACTCTCCTGTTATGTGCCTTCCCTCTCAGAGACTTTTCTACTATGAGCCCCACTGCCCACCTCTGTTCCCAGTAGAGAAGCTACAAAATGCAAAAATGCAAGTCAAGTCAAGCGTACACCTGGTCAGATGGAAGGATTCCTTAGTGATGGTCAGAGGAAAAAATCAGCAGTTTTGCAGCCCACCAGCAAATGCCTGACAGCCCATGACCAGAGCACATGTTCACCCTAAAAAAATCAAAATGTTACTTTGAGCTTCCTTAGCAGAATCTCGACTGATCTTGGAAACAGCTGTCTTCTTGCGTGATGAGTATGAGGCCGAGACTATTCCCTCTTTTGACTATTTTATAAGCCCAACACCATCTGGGGTGATATTTCACTTTTGAACCTCACTAAGAAAACTAAACTAGCCCTGGGGGAAGTCATTACATTGCAAATATTTGGTTGTCATTCAGAGTTTTCTATGATCTAATCAGTTCTCATCACGTTCATGTCATCCGCAAGGCACTCTGAGGATAGCATGCCCGTAAGAAATATATAACCGTCAAGGGGAGATGACATGTAAACTGGTAATTATAACACAAGGTACAGCAGTGACTTAAGGAAGATCCCACAAAAGGTAAAGGCACTTAGTGGCTGAAACCCTATCTGGTGGGAATCGGAAAAGCATCAGGGAAAAGCAGCTTTGGAGATAAACCCTAAAGAAGGAAAACTATTTCAACAGGTGGAGATGGGGTGTGAATCTAAAATGTCCCTCTAAACTTCTCAAACATTCACACCTTTAAATTTTCCACTGAAATGTGTCGGGCTTAATTAATTCAGTTTCAACCCTTCATTTGCCTCTTTTTTTCTCCACTGAAGTTGCAGCGAGATGGGAACAACGTGTTCCTGCCTTCTCCACCCACTGGCTGGTGGAAGCGCAGTGCCTGCAAGGGGGAGGGGTAACCCTGAGAGGCTTAGTCACAAACTCCATTTTTTTTTTTTGTAACTGCTCTACCAAGGTATCATTGACAAATAAAAATTGCATATATTTAAGATTTACCCTTTGATTTTTTTTTATTTCAAGAAAATATGAGAGTACAAACATTTTGGTTGCATTTTATATCTTTGCCTCTCCCTAGCAAGGGTTAGAGGCATGCCCCTCCCCTCCACAATGCTCACCGTGTCCCTCAGATGTGGGTCTATCCCCAAAACCCCCAAATCCCTGGTGAACACCACCACCCTTTGAGCACCATAGTGTTAATCAGTCGGTACCAATTTGATGGCGAGTACATGTGGAGCCCATTCTTCTGATCTTGTGTCACCTCACTCCGGATAATGGGCTCAAGCTCAATCCAGGATAATATAAGCAGTGCTAGTTCACTGTTGTTTCTTATAATTGAGTCATATTCCATTGTATACATATACCAAATTTTAATAATCCACTCATGAATTGACGGGCACTTGGATTGTTTCCATGTCCTTCCAATAGTGAATTGTGCACTATTAGGCATCTACCCAAAAGAGCATAAGACATTCTATAATAAAGACATCTGCACCCAAATGTTTATGGCTGCACAATTCACCATTTGATGTTTTGATATACATAGATATTGCAAAATGATTACCGCTGATCAAAGGGAGCACAGCTTCAATGTAGACCCATTCCGGACATGAGGCCCTGGTGATGGAAGGCTTCTCTTCAGCCTCCGAAAACAGCCCCGGTGGTCTGATGCTTTTATGGCAAAAATATGCTTAGGCCACATAAGTTTGGGGAGATTGTTCTGACAGGATGCTCTTCTGTTTAGGTTAATCCAAAAGCCATCATTTGTCAACTTCAGCTCATTGTGCCTGAAGCACAGGTCACAAGGAGCATCTGGTTTTGGTCAAGCCTTAGTTTGTATTTAGTTTCCCGTCTGGGCTGAGTCACCACAAGGTCAAAGCACGTGCCCTGCAACAGACAATTCCGTTTGCCATTGTGCTGTCCGGGACACAAAGCCTTCTGCCCTAACTCTGCCACTTTCTGCAGGGCATACCTTTAATCTGGGTGATTCGAGGAAAGGCAAAGGGACTCCTCTGATCTCTGCACATTCATTAATGAGCTCCTCAATTAAGATATTGTCATCAGCAATCAAACAAATGTCAAGGGCCCTTCTTTTTTCCTTTGAAATCAAAATAACTCTTTTTCAGACAACATGCAACATCATGTCTAGAACATACTAACAGGACTAACAACCAAATGCATTGTGCACAGTCCCCTCTAACTGCAGCCTGTGGATGCCCAAGGGGTTGTGAACATATTTTCAGGAAGCTGAGTTCTCTGATTTTTTTTTCTTTTTTTTTTTTTGGAGTGTGTTTTCATTTTACTGTTTATATTAATGTAAATGTACCCTCTGGGTAATCACCTTATAACCAATTTTCTTTCCAGATTTCATCACTTATGTTTGAGTTTATGTTTGTAGTTATGTCAGAGACAAGTAGACCTATCCAGATAATGAGAAAAGAAGTAAGATTAATCCATAAATGAAGCATTCTCACTTTATGAGAACAAAATGATGTTAAAACGACTCACTGTACAAATGGAGATTTGTCATGGTTTACATAGAATAAAATAGTGGGAAAATTGATTAACCACATAGCCCATGGGGGTATAGGCACAGCAAATTTATCACCAAATTGAGGTGGCGAATAGTAGTTTAATTTCAGCAAAATAACACCATCCTCCACATCCAATTAATGTTGCAGCTTATCAGCTTTTAAATTTTTATTTGTATTAACTTTATAAATTTGATTTTAATGAATCCTTTTATAAGAGCTGTAAACATAAGGATGTTCTCTCTAGTTTTATGTTTGTTTGTATTTAGATTAAATAATAAAAATGTAAAAATGATTTAAGTCAAAACTTAAAATATCAAACATTTTATTACTCTTTTGCTCAAATTTGAGAAATGTTGAAGTAAGCCTAATCCTTTCCACTTGTCTAAAATGTGGTGGGCTGGATCAAGAAGTCAAGAGCCCTGACTATTTTTCAAGCCAGTCTAATTAAAAGATAAGCATTTTAGTATAAGGAACGCAAACTGGTCAAGGAGCTAAGATTTCAAATCCCACCTCTGCCACTTGCAGGCTGTCAGAACTTGAACAAGCCACTTTCATTTCTCTGGACCTCAGCTTTATCATCTGTGAAATAAGAAGGTCTTAGTAGGTAACTTTTTCAGGTTCCTTTCAACTCTGAAGTGTTATGATTCTATTTCTCCTTTATTCTAAAGTTGTTCTCTGGCAGTTTGTGGCCCATGGAAGCCTGCCCTCTGCTGGCAGAAGCCCATTGCTGCAATCCTGACATCTACCAAACGTGTAGGTGAGGGACCTCCACTGGGCTGCTAAGAAAAGTCATGTAGCCAGCCTAGTTTGCATTTTTTCATCCTCTCTCTCTTTTCTCCCTTCTCAGATTCTTCTGTTGGAGGAAAGTAAATGCTGAAGTTGTCCTTTGTGGTTGACCTCATTCATCTCTACCCTGGTCTTAGAAAACAGCCCTGCTTACCTGCTGCCACCTACAGCAACTAGGTTTATACTACAAGATCCCATCCCATCTCACCACAGCTGACTGGCAAGTACCTAAAATGATCCTGCAGCATATGGCATGACCTGGAAAGAAGAAGAAAAGCAGCATGATGTAGAATCTTGCTTCTGAATTGATCAAATATTAAGCTAAAGAGATGTGGTAGCCCACCTCATACTGATGAAAGAAATTATAGATGACACAAACATGCTCATGCATTGGAATAATCAATATTGTTAAAATATCCATATTGCCCAATGTAATCTACATATCCATTCAGTCCCTATCAAAATACCAATGTCATTCTTCACAGAATTAGAAAAATCAATCCTAAACTTTATATGAAACCAAACAAGAGCCTGAATAGTCAAAGCAATTTTAAGCAAAAGAACAAAGCTAGAAACATCACATTACCTGACTTCAAATTATACTGCAAGGCTATGATAACCCAAACAGCATGGTACTGGTATAAAAATGGTATAAAAATTTTATAAAACTTGTATAAAAATTGATCAATGCAACATAGTATAAAACCCACAAATAAAGCCACATATCTACAGCCAATCAATCTTTGACAAAGCAGACTGAAGTATATACTGGACAAAGGATACTCTTTTCAATAAATGGTGCTAGGAAAATTGATTTGCATACACAGAATGAAACTGGATCCCTCTCTCTCACCATTTACAAAAATCAACTCCCCAAGTGGATTAAAGACTTAAATGTAATACCTGAAATTATAAAAATACTAGGAAAATACCTAGGGAACACTCTTCTAGATATAGGTCTAGGCAAAGAATTCATAATAACACCTCAAAAACACAAGTCACAAAAACAAAAATAGAAAAATGGTACCTATTAAACTAAAAAGTTTCTGCACAGCAAAAGGATTAATCAACAGAGTGAATAAACAACATACAAACAGGAGAAAATATTTGCAAACTATCTTTCCAGTAGAAGACTCATATCCAGAACTTGTAAGGAACTCAAACAACTCAAAAAATAATAATAACCCCATTACAAAGTGAGCAAAAGACATGAATAGACATCTTTTAAATGAAGACATGCAAATGACCATCAAGCATATTAAAAAATGCTCAGTGAGCATGAGAGAAATGAAAATGGAAATCATAATGGCATACCATCTACACCAATCAGAATGGCTATCATTAAAAATCAAACAACATATGTTGGTGAGGATAAAGAGAAAAATGAATGCTTATATACTGTTAGTGGGAATGTAAATTAGTAAAACCTCTATGGAAAACAGTATGGAAATTCCTCAACGAACTAAAAATAGAACTACCATTTAATTGAGCAATCCCACTGCTGGGTATATACCCAATAAAAAAGAAATCATTATATCAAAAAGATACCTACCTGCATGCACATGTTTATCACAGTGCTATTCACAATAGCAAAGATTTGAATCAAACTCAGTGTCCATTAATGAAAGAATGGATAAAGAAAATACAGTGTGTGTGTATGTGTGTGTATATGTAATATAAACATATACACACATACACACACACATGCAAACACACAATGGAATAATACTATTCATCTATAAAAAATAAAATCATGTCTTTTTCAGCAACATGGATGGAACTGGAGGTCATTATCTAAACTAAAACAACTCAGAAATGGAAAGTCAAATACCACATGTTCTCACTTATAAGTGGAAGCTAAATATTGTGTACATATGGACAGAGAGTGTTGAAGAATAGATGATGGAGACTAGGAGGGGTGGGACGGTGGGAGGGGGAGAGGGACAAGAAATTACTTAATGGGTACAATGTACATTATTTGGGTGACAGTCACATTAAAAACCGAGACTTCACCACTACACAATATATCCATGTAACAAAATTGCACTTGTACTCCTTAAAATTATACAAACAAAAAATTTTTTAAAATTTTAAAAAAGGAATTAGTCAAGGAAATCAAATCTACATGTAACATAACTTAGCAGATATGATCATGAGACACACTAAGATAAAGGTAACACAGCTAGAACGAATGTGTTGTGTTCGTGAGTGCATTGAGAGGGTGCAGGGATATGCACGTATGTGGGGGAGATAAGGGAAGAGTGAACACAGAAACCAAGACTGAGAAAAGGTGGGGCTGGGTAAGTTGCAAACACTCTAGGCCTAGTCCCTACATAGAATAACCAAAAAGTTCAATGTGCTGTGTTCAGCATGCTAAACCCTGCTGGCTTGGGGCAGACATCAATATCCAAGGGAATTTTATCTAAAAGGTGAGACACCACACGGCTGATCAGGTAGTAAGCGCAGTCTTAGGCACCACTCCATCAACAGACCATCCAGTTAGTGCTCGGAGCAATAGTGAGCAGAACACAGCCTGGGAAAATGTTCAACTCCCTTCTCCAAAAAAAGTGGGCTTTGAATCAAAACTCCTGGCTCAGGAGAGAAATTGAAGCAGTATGTGGATTGGATCTTCTCAAAAGGACTAAAGGGAAGACTGGGACCCAGTAGATGAGTGCCTGCATGTGCCTTAGCCAAACACATTGGTTACCAAGACACATTTGGTTCCTGATGCCTGGAATATCAGGCCTGGTTCCAGATCTGGGCAAGCCTGGGAAGGCAAGGGTTGACAGATGGCTTGGATGTTGGTGATGACTACTCTTCCACCAGGGTTGTTGTAAATAAACTGACCTACCAAATATTTACAGACATTTGTAAGTTGTAACCAACAGGGAAAGGGGTTTCAGCTGAAGATTTATGGAAAGCTATTCTTGTTGTAGCCACTGTGTAGTGACAGGATAGACACCTGCTCAAAATTTGGTTTGGATGTCAACACTGATGATGTCATACACTCACCAAGAGGGTATAAAAAGGTTTTTACTCATATTATGAGGCTTTCTGGGGAGAGCAGGGCAGGCTTCTCAAGCTAGCCCAAGAATGGCCTTAGTGAGCACAACCCAGCACAAGACTAGGTTTGTATTGTGCGTAGGAGGTGAGGCTGGGGTGAGGATTTACCTGTGCTGGTTTGAGCTTTCTGGAAATGCAAAAGGAGAGAGCACTGGGATTTCTTATCAGCTTTGCCTAGATGTGGGGCACAGGGCAAGAGGGAGGAAGGAGCCTTAAGAGCTATCAGCAGGGAACCATCAAAAAATAGAGTCAGACTCTTTATTATAATTTTTAATAATAGTTTGGATTTGTCTATTACATTTACATTTTCCAAAGAATTCTCATGTCTTTTTTTGTGGTAGGCTTGGTTTAAATGAAATCAATTTAAATGACTAATCAAGGAGACTCAATCAACTTATCCTACAAAAAAATGCATTTTTATTTGAAATTATCTTGCTACGCATTTTTCAGAAACCCAGTTATATGTCACAGAATTCATGGAATTACAGAGATACACACTGTATTGTGAATCTGACATTTTATGACCTATTTTCTAGTCACATGAGAAAACCCAATGATAATATGATTATTTTTGTCATCGTCAACGAAAGCAGATGCTGCTTTAGTCATAGTTTGATGAAGCTTTGTTAACCAAAGAGGTGAATCAGGAATGAGTGAAGGATATTGTTTTTATGCTCTACTAGGAAGACAGCAGCCGCCATTGAAGCCATATGTCAGGCATAAAAATTAACATTGCAATAGTGCTCTGTGGTTTAAAAACTGATTTATATTTTGTTTATTGCCTGTCTCCCTGCATTAGAATGTAAGCTAGGTGGAAACAGATTTTTCAGCTGCCTGTGCACTATTGTACCTTCAGGTCTCATAGCCCATTCGGGCTGCTATCACAAAATACCGCAGACAAGGTGATTTATTAACAACAGAAATTTATTTCAGTTCCAGAATCTGGGAAGTCCAAGATCAAGGCACCAGCACATTCGGGGGCTGATGAGAACCCACTTTCTGGTTCATAGATGGCACCTTCTCGGCATGTCTTCACATGGTGAAAGGACAAGGATCTTTCTGGGGCCTCTTTTTTAAGGGCACTAATCCCATCATGAAGACTCTGTCCCCATGACCTAATCATCTCCCAAAGACTCCACCTCCTAATACCATCACCTTGGGGGTAATAATCTCTTTTTTATTATTTCAATAATTTTAAGGAGTATAAGTAGAGTTTTGTTATATGGATATGTTGTATAGTAGTGAAATCTGGGCTTTAGGTGTAACCATCATCCAAATAGTGTACATTGTACCAGTAGGCAATTTTTTATCCCTCACCCTCCTCTTACCTTCACCCATTCTGTGTATCCAAGGTCCATTATACCATTCTGTGTGACTTGTATAGCTCCCATTTATAAGTGAATACATGTGGTATTTGTTTTTCCATTCCTGAGATACTTCACTTAGGATAATGGCTTCCAGTTTCATCCAAGTTGCGTTGCTGCTAAAGACATTATTTCACTCTTTTTATGGGTGTGTACTATTCCATTGTGTATATATATACCATATTTTCTTTTCTTTTTTTTTTTTTTTTTTTTTTTTTTTTTTTGAGACAGAGTCTCGCTTTGTTGCCTAGGCTAGAGTGAGTGCCATGGCGTCAGCCTAGCTCACAGCAACCTCAAACTCCTGGGCTCAAGCGATCCTTCTGTCTCAGCCTCCCAAGTAGCTGAGACTACAGGCATGAGCCACCATGCCCGGCTAATTTTTTTATATATATTAGTTGGCCAATTAGTTTCTTTCTATTTATAGTAGAGACGGGGTCTCGCTCTTGCTCAGGCTGGTTTCGAACTCCCGACCTCGAGCAATCCACCCGCCTCAGCCTCCCAGAGAGCTAGGATTACAGGCGTGAGCCACCGCGCCCGGCGATATACCATATTTTCTTTATCCACTCATCAGTTGATGGGCACTTAGGTTGATTCCACATCTTTACAATTGTGAATTGTGCTGTGATAAACATTCAAGTTGCAGGTGTCTTTTTTATAATATGACTTCTTTCCTTTTGGGAACATACCCAGTAGTGGGATTGCTGGATCAAATGGTAGGTCTACCTTTAGTTCTTTGAGAAACTTCCATACTGTTTTCCATAGAGGTTATACAAATTTACATTCCCCATTCCCACCAACAGTGTATAACCCTTCCCTTTTCACCACATCCACGCCAACATCTGTCATATTACTTTTTAATAGTGGCCATTCTGACAGGAGTAAGGTAGCATCTCATTGTGGTTTTAATTTGCATTTCCCTAATGATTAGTGATGTTGAACATTTGTTTTCATGTTTGTTGGTCATTTTTTAAAATGCCTTTTGAGTCCTCTTTTGAAAAATGCCTGCTCATGTCTTTTGCTCACTTTTTAATGGGGTTATTTGTTTTTTCTTACCGATTCATTTGAGTTTCTTGTAGATTCTGGATATTAGTCCTTTGTTGGATGTATAGTTTGCAAATATTTTCTCCCGTTATGTAGGTTGTCCATTTATTCTGTTGATTATTTCTTTTGCTGTGCAGAAACTTTTTAGTTTAATTAAGTCCCATTTATTTACTTTTGTCTTTGTTGTATTAAGTCCCATTTATTTCTTTTGTCTTTGTTGTATTTGCTTTTGGGGTCTTAATCATAAATTCTTTTCCCAGGCCTATGTTCAGAAGAGTTTTTCCTAAGTTTTCTTCTAAAATTTTTATGGTTTCAGGTCTTATATTTAAGTCTTTAATCCATCTTGAGTTCATTTTTGTATATAGTGAGAGATAGAGATCCGATTTCATTCTTCTCCACGTGCCTATCCAATTTTCCCAGCATCATTTATTGAATAGAGCATCCTTTCCCCACTGTATGTATTTCTCTGTTTTGTCAAAGATCAGTTTGTTGTATGTATATATTTTTGTTTCTGTGTTCTCTGTTCTGTTCCATTAATATATGCGTCTATTTTTATACCAATACCATACTGTTTTGGTCACTATAACCTTGTAGTGTAATTTGAAGTCTGGTAATACGATGCCTCCAAATTTGTTCTTTTTTGCTTAGGATTGCTTCAGCTATTCGAGTTCTTTTTGGATTTCATATGAAATTTAAGATTGTCATTTTCTAATTCTGTGAAAAAATGAAATTGGTATTTTGATGGGAATTGCATTGAATCTGTAGATTATTTGGGGCACTATAAAAACTACATTTTAACTATAAAACTACATTTTTTTTTTTTTTGAGACAGAGTCTCACTTTGTTGCCCAGGCTAGAGTGAGTGCCATGGCGTCAGCCTGGCTCACAGCAACCTCAATCTCCGGGGCTCAGGGATCCTACTGCCTCAGCCTCCCAAGTAGCTGGGACTACAGGCATGCGCCACCATGCCTGGCTAATTTTTTGTATATATATTTTTAGTTGGTCAATTAATTTATTTCTATTTTTGGTAGAGACGGGGTCTCACTCAGGCTGGTTTTGAACTCCTGACCTTGAGCAATCCGCCCGCCTCGGCCTCCCAAAGTGCTAGGATTACAGGCGTGAGCCACCACGCCCGGCCTAAAACTACATTTTAACAATGTTGATTCTTCCAATCCATGAGCATGGGATGTTTTTCCATCTGTTTGTGTCATCAAAGTTTCTTTCATCAGTGTTTTGTAGTTATCCTTGCAGAGATCTTTCACCTCTTTGGTTAAGTATATTCTTAGGTATTGTATTTTCTTGCAGCTATTGTAAATGTTATTGAGTTCTTGATTTCTCAGTTTGTCTGTTATTAGTGTATAGAAATGCAATTGATTTATGTACATTAATTTTGTAACCTGAGACTTTACTGAATTTATTTATCAATTCAAGGAGTCTTTTGGAGGAGTCTTTAGGGTTTTGTAGATATAAAACCATATAATTGGCAAACAGGGATAGTTTGACCTCTTCTTTTCCAATTTGAATGCCCTTTATTTCTTTCTCTTGCCTGATTTCTCTGGCTAGGACTTCCAGTACTATGTTGAATAGAAGTAATGAAAGTGGGCATCCTTATCTTGGTCTGGTTCTTAGAGGGAATGCTTTTAACTTTTCCTCATCAGTATGATATTGGCTGTGGGTTTGTTGTATGTGACTTTTATTATTTCGAGATATGTACGTTCTAATGCCTAGTTTATTATGGGTTTTTAATATGAAAGGGTGCTGGATTTTATTGAATGCTTTTTCTGCATCTATTGAGATCATATGGTTTTTGGTTTAATTCTGTTTGTCTGATGAGTCACATTTATTGATTTGCATATGTTGAATCATCCTTGCATTCCTGGGATGGAACCCACTTGATCATGGTAATTTTATTTAAGACAGAGTCTTGCTCTCTCTTTCCAGCTAGAGTTCAGTATGTCATCATAGCTCACTGCAACCTCAAACTCCCAGGTTCAAGCAATCCTCCTGCCTCAACTTCCTTAGTAGCTGGGACTACAGGCATGGACCACCACATCTGGCTGATTTTTCTATATTTTTGTAGAGACAGGGTCTCACTCTTGCTCAGGCTGGTCTCAAACTCCTGAGCTCAGGTTATCCTCCCACCCTGACCTCCCAGAGTGCTAGCACATGTGGCCAATTTTTTTTTAATGTATTGTTGGTTTCAGTTTGCTAGTATTTTCTTGAGGATTTTTGCATTTATGTTCATAAGAGCTATTGGTCTGTAGTTTTCTTTTTCTGTTGTGTCCTTTCTTGGCTTTGATATCAGGGTGATACTGGCTTTTTAGAATAAGTTAAGGAAGATTCTCTCCTTCTCTATGTTACGGAACAGTTTCAGAAAGATAGATACCAGCTCTTCTTTGTAGGTCTGGTAGAATTCAGCTGTGAATCCATCTGGTCCTGGTCTTTTTTGTTGTTGTTCCTGGGAGATTATGTATTACTAATTCAATCTCACTACTCATTATTGTTCTGTTCAGAATTTCTATTTCTTCCTTATTCAGGCTTGGGAGGGTGTGTGTTTTTATTTTTCTTTTGCAACAATTTGCATGGATGGGAGGTTGAGTGTTTTCAAAAATTCATTCACTTACTCCTAGGTTTTACAGTTTGTGTGCCTAGAAGTATTCATAGCAGTTTCTGATGATCTTTTGAATTTTTGTGGTATCAGTTGTGATGTCTCCTCTTTCATTTCTGATTAAGTTTATTTGAATCCTCTCTCCTCTTTCCAGGGTTAATCTAGCTAGGGATCTATCAATTTTATTTATCTTTTCAAAGAACCAACTTTTCATTTCATTGATCCTTTGGATTTTTTTGTTGTTGTTTCAATTTCATTTAGCTCTGCTCTGATCCTTGTTACTTCTTGTCTTCTGGTAACTTTGGATTTGGTTTGCTCTTGATTTTGTAGGTCCTTGAGGTATGACATTAGGTTATTAATTTATGATCTTTCTGTCTTTTTGATGTAGGCAGTTAGTGCTGTGAACTTCCTTCTTAGTACTGCTCTTTCTGTATCTCTCTTTTTCAGATATTTTGAGAGATAGTGCTGTCACTGTCATTCAATTAAAAAAATGTTTTATTTCCATCTTGATGTCATTGACCCAGAGATCATTCAGCAACAACATGGATAAACCTGGAGGCCATTATGTTAAGTGAAACAAGCCAAGCACAGAAAGACAAATACCACAGGATCTCACTTATATGTGGAATTTAAAAAGTTGATCCTAGAAGCAGAAGTTTGATTGGTGATTACCAGGGACTGAAGTGGTTTGAAGTTGGAGAGATATTGGAAAAAGAGTACAAAATTTCAGTTAGACAAAAGGAATAAGTTCAAGAGGTCTATTGCACAACATGGTAAGGTTATTCTTGAAAATTGCTAAGAGTAGATCATAAGTGGTCCTGCCATAAAAAAAGTGAGCTGATACATACGTAAATTGACTCATTTTAGCTATCCCACATAGTATACATATTTTAAAACATCATGTTGTACACAATAAATATATATAATTTTTATTTGTCAATTTTAAAAGTTAATTTAAAAAAAACAATTGTCCTGAGCAGGGACCCAGAGGCTAATGGGAGTTAATGTATAAAATGAGTTAATGTATAAAAACATTTGGTGAAAGTTAGCAATTATCTTTGCTGCTACTGGTGGTGGTGATGTTTGATGACTGGCTGACCTGGGAGATCAAACTATAGCTTCCGGTCCTAATTCAGGACTCTTCCACTGGTTAACACTATCTAACCCACCTCAATCTCAAGTCTACGGTTTAGATCCACCCACCCTCTAAATCAAAATTCAAATCTATCTTTCCAAGCTGGCATTCTTTCCAGATTGAGTAAAAGTTATGAATCATGGAGAAAGAAGTCCAAGAAGAGTCTCAGGTTTCCAAATCTAAATCTCAGAAAAATAAAAGCAAAATATGTTCCTTCAAGAAGCTACATCCCAGCCCTGAAAAATCTTGATTTTCATCACTCAGAGCACAACCTAGCAAAATAGCTAGATTGGGCTGGGTATATTGCAATTATGATAAATTTCACAATGACTTAATATAATTTTAAGCAATTCACATTTTAAACTATCTCAGTAAATCTAAAGATGCAATAGCACTATGGCAATAATGCATCCATTTATGTGTAAATGTGTCTTTGTTTCCTTAAAAGAAGGCTCACAAAAGGATTTAACTCAGAACTACTTAAACTGATTTAATTCAACTGTTTGGATGCTTCAGTTTTCAGCAAATTGGCCACTTTCTAAATAAATCATCTAATGGTATTAAAAGATATTAAACACTGATAATGCTTATTAGAGGCATAATCCCATCTCAGGCAAATTCTCTTGGAGGTTAATATGGAAGATACATTTTCTTTTTCTAAAGATAACAGTAAATGCTTAAATTTCAGTTACTGAACCAAAAGAATATTAGAGCCCCATCTGGTGGATTTGATGCTTATTCAGTAGACAAAATGGAATTTTTCACCAAGCCATTACTGAGCACTGTGCTGTTATTGCTTTTGGAATATGGCAGTTAGTCTCTGTCTCTTCATTTTACATTTCGGTGTCTATTTCCTTTTGCCTGAATGGCTGGACTTCCTCCTCTGGTATCTGTTCACCTCCCTCTCTAGAGAAACAGACTTCATCTAGAGAGTGATTAACAAAATGATGTTTAATATATAAAAATAACATTTCAAAAGAGTATATTTTAACAAAGTAGACAGATTAGATATCATAATCACATAATTATATCACAACAGAAATTATGTATTATAGTATACATAATATGTATATATTATAGATTATTAAATTTTATAACATTAAAATAGTCAAGTGTCACTTAAAGATGGGGATACATTCTGAGAAGTGTGTTGGTAGGTGATTTCACTATTGCGTGAGCATCATAGAGTTTACTTACTACACAAACCTAGATGGTTGTAACCTGCTACATACCTAGGCTGTATATGGTATAGCCTATTGCTCCCAAGCCACAAATTTGTACAGCATGTTACTATACTGAATACTATAGGCAATTATAACACAATGGTAGGTATCTGTGTATCTACATATATCTAAACATAGAAAATGTACTGTAAAAATATAGCATAAAAGATTTAAACATAGAAAAGGTATAGTAAAGATCTAAACATAGAAAAGGTACATTAAGAATACAGTATAGGGCCAGGTGCAGTAGCTCAAGCCTGTAATCCCAGCACTCTGGGAGGCTGAGGCAGGCGATTGCTTGAGGTCAGGAGTTCAAGACCAGCCTGAGCAAGAGCAAGACCCCGTCTCTACTATAAATAGAAAGAAATTAATCAGCCAACTAATATATATAGAAACAATTGACTAGGCATGGTGGCACATGCCTGTAGTCCCAGCTACTCGGGAGGCTGAGGCAGGAGGATTGCTTGAGCCCAGGAGTTTGAGGTTGCTGTAAGCTAGGCTGATGCCACGGCACTCACTCTAGCCTGGGCAACAGAGTGAGACTCTGTCTCAAAAAAAAAAAAAAAAAAAGAATACAGTATAAAAGATCTTACAAAATGGTTCACCTGCATAGGTCACTTACCATGAATGGAGCTTGTAGGACTGGAAGTTGCTCTGGGTGAGTGAGTGAGTGGTGAGTGAACGGGAAGGCCTAGGATGTTACTGTATGCTACTGTAGACTTCATGAACACTGCACTCTTAGGCTAAATTTATAAAAAATTATTTTTCTTTCTTCAATAATAAATTAACCTTGACTTAATGTAACTTTTTTACTTTATAAACTTCTTGATTATTTTTTAACATTTGACTCTTTTATAATAACATTTAGCTTAAAACACAAATATACAGCTGTACAAAAATATTTTCTTTCTTTATATACTTATTCTATAAGTTTTTTACTATTTTTAATTTTTTTTTTTTACTTTTTAAACTTTTTTGTTGAAAACTAAGACACAAACACACACATTAGCCTAGGCCTACACAGGGCCAGGATTATCAATATCACTGTCTTCCATCTCCGAATCTTGTCCCACTGGGAGGTCTTCAGGGGCAATAACACACATGGAGCTGTCACCTCCTATGATAATAATGCCCTTTTTCTGGAATACATCCTGATGGACCTGCCTGTGGTTGTTTTACAGTTAACTTTCTTTAACAGAAAAAGAAGGGTACACTCTAAAATAATGATAAAAAGTATAGTATTGTACATATATAAACCAGTAACATAATCATTTATTATCATTATCAAGTATTATGTACTGTGCATAATTGTGCACACTATACTTTATATGGCTGGGAATGCAGTAGGTGTGTTTACACCAGCTCACCCCAAACGCATGAGGAATGCATTGTACTAGAACATCACAACAGCTGATAGGAATTTTTCAGCTCTATTATTATCTTTGGGGACCACTGTCATGTATGTGGTCCCTTGTTGACCAAAATGTCATAATGCAGTGCATGACTGTATATCTATTAAACTTTATATATACCTCATAAGTATATAAGATATACTATCAAACATGGATAAGTTTTAGGAACAGAGTACTAACAGCCTTCATTTTCTCAACAAAGAAGATGAGGCCATCTACTGAGATCCCAGGAGTGGTAGTTGGCCAAGGAACTGGGATAGCTGCTGAGCATGGGAGAGAGAAATAGCTACTCTAGGAAAAGTAAAAGCATGTCTCAAATAAGGCATGCTCTCGATAATCTGGGGACAGGGTCAGAAAAATTAACTCCAGAACTTGTAATGTGTAAGAATCAACCTAATATAGATGAGATTGGCCATGAATAAACATCTTCTCCAAAAGTAGCTTACTTCAGATATCCATTCTAAATGTGTTTCTGATGAGGCCAGGACATGTTCTCAAATCTGATTGGGGAAAAATGGTCTAAAATGATAGTAAATAAGACAAATGGAAGTGATCAGTACAATGTGCTTATCATGAAATAATGTAGAAGTAACAAAAGTTTGGAGTCACTGATAAAAAATAATGAAAAGCAGAAGTTACCAATTGCCTTCCTAACCTCTGCTCTCCCCTTACTCCTTCCTGGATTAACTCCAATGTTGTGCAGTATAAGAATCTACCCTGCCAAGATATTTTGACTCCCACCTTCCTTGCAGCTAGAGGTGATTAAATAGGCCAGCCCAGCCAGTGAGATGCAGGCTGTCCCTGAGGAGGGCTTCCAGGATAAAAAGGTAAAGCCCCCCTAGAAGGGCTCTGTCCACTTGTCATCAGCCCTACCCCTCACCCCTTCTTCTTTCCTGGAATAAAAACAAATGCCTGAAGACACCTACAGCAGCCATCTTTCAATCACAAGGATGAAAGCCAAGTGAGAAATATGTTGGAGAAGAAAAAAGGACTCTGGTTCCTTGCTGAAGATTTTGAGCGTGATTCTGGCTTTTTGTTATAGGGGTAAACAGACCACTTGCTTGTTTAAGATAGTATTTACTAATAGCTGAAAGTAATCCTAACTGATAATATGTCTATTTAGCACTGCAACAAGGGATAATTCAACAGGGCTTTCTGGAAAAGAAAGAAGAGAAGAGAAGAGAAGAGAAGAGAAGAGAAGAGAAGAGAAGAGAAGAGAAGAGAAGAGAAGAGAAGAGAAGAGAAGAGAAGAGAAGAGAAGAGAAGAGAAGAGAAGAGAAGAGAAGAGGGGAGAAGAGGGGAGGGGAGGGGAGGGGAGGGGAGGGGGGGGGAGGGGGGGGAGGGGAGGGGAGGGGAGCCCTTCCATATGTACACATATACCTGTAAGGGAACAGACATGTTCTGTCTGCTCTAACCCTGCCATCCAAAGCGGAGAATTGCCCTCAGCAAAAGTCCAGATTTCTCCAGCTGGCATTCCAGCACTTCCACAATCTGCTCCACACTTTGCTACCACTTTTCCTACTCTCTATCCACACAGCCACTCCATTCTGGCCTAGACCATACCCCTCTTGAGCCCTGAACATGTCCAGAAATTCCTACCATCCCTCACACTGGGATATAGACTTATCATGCTCTCCCTGCTCCTGTTGGAAGATCCCCAACTTGCCTGTGCTTTGAGACCAGCTCAAATCTCACCTGATCCTCAAAATATTCTATAATTACCTCTTCTCAATGTAATTTCCCCTCCAATCCCAATATCCCCAACATGACCCCTTGCTGCTCAGAGGCCAATATTAAATATAATATTTATATTTAAAACATAAATATTAATATTTTTAAAGTATTTCTACATGTCAAATGCTGTATTGGTCAGATTTTGCTGCATAAAATCCAACCACAAAATTTTAGATCAGAGAGAAGTTACAACAACTGCCTGCCTGCCTTTCCTAGCTGGTGCCTGACCTCCTGCACTGTTGTATTTGTATTTGTTGTGTCTGTAGTTGTGGCTCCTGATTCCTGACTCCCCACGTGATCTTTACTCTTTGCCTTATGTCTAATGGAAACATGCTGCATGCCTCTGGCTGACCTACTGGGCTTTGCAACCCCACCCCACCTTAATAACTGTCTTCCTGCTATTTAGCCACCTCTGGCTCAATACTGTGTCTAAACCTGACCTTGACGAACCCAGGCTTCACCTCCACCACAGCCCGTTGATTCTACTGACCCACGAGCACGGTATGGTTTTCCACCTGTTTACATCCTCTGCTATTTCCTTCCTCCCTTCTTTCTTTTATAAAATGAATTTGTGGGTTTTTTCCTCATGTGTTTGTTGTAACATAAGAAGGGATCACTTTTTAAACTTTTTATTGAATTATAGAAAACATCCAGAAAAATGTACTATCAAACCAAACAATATAATGCCTTTCACAAAGTGAATACACCAATGTATCCAGGGCTCGGATCAAGACACCAAACATTGCCAGAAGCCTAGAATGCCCATCAAGCATCTACTAATATTTAACGCCAGTCACAACCCTGTCATGCCCCCAAAGGTAAACCAATACTGCAACTTCTAACACTATAGATTAGTTTTACCAGTTTTTGAGTATCAGATCAAGAGAATCATACCCCATGCACAGTTTTCTATCTGCCTTCTTTTGATGCAGAAAATGTCAAGCGCTGGCACACAGCCGCCTGCCACCTCCCTGTAGCTCTGCATCTCCCGGAGCCAGCCCTGCGCGTGGCCAGTTTGAGGGCACGCTGCTGGGGCAGGGTCCCACGGCAGAGAGTCGCCTGGGATCCCGTGTGCCGCAGGGACCCCGAGTGCCACCAGGACCCTGTGCTGGAATGCCCCCAGGCCCCTGTGCTGCTGCCTGTTTCCAGTCACGCTGCTTGCGTGATCCTGATTGGGTAATTTTGAATCCCACTGTTGTTGATTGGATGTTAAAGCTTGATGTTGATTGGATGTTAAGGCTTGCTGTTGATTGAATGTTAAAGCTTGTAGGTGATTGGATGTTAAAGCTTGTAGTTGATTGGATGCTTTTTGAGCCCTACCAAGGGTATAAAAGCAGGAGGAGAACAAGGAAGGGTCTGAAGATGGGAAGACATGAGGAGAGTTATAACACTAGCTGTGCTCAGCCAACTGTGATAGTTAAAGGTTGTTCTCCGACTCTTCATGTGCCGCTCAGTTCTTTCCACGGTCAAACACAAGAAGAGCTATAACGCTAGCTGTACACACTGCCGCAACACTTTCACTCAAGATTATGTCATATCAACTATGTTCATTTGCATTAAGTAGTTGCAGTTCAATCATTCTCATTGCCATATAGTATTGCATTGTTGGAAGATACCACATTTGATTTACCCATTCTGTTGTTGAGGGATGGACATTAAGATTGCTGTTCATTTGGGACTATTACAAATAATACTCTGAGAACACTCTCCTATGTCTTTCGGCGAACGTATGTATGAATGTATTTCTGTTGGGATTATATCTAGTAAGGATCATTTTCATTTAGAAGTTCTTCCTACAAAAACAATTGTGAATATTCTTGAAGAGGTTAGTATTTTAAATTCTGAGTTCCAGATCCAAAGTCTCAGGAGTCCATCACTTTCCTTTATCTGAAAAATGAGTAGATTTCTGCAGAAGAAAGTGTCCAGACATTGAAAGGTATCCAAATATTAACAGCATAGGAAATGTAATAGAAAAGAATATTAACACTTAAATGATTCGTGGTTTCTCTTTTTTGGGGGAGTGAGGGGTGTTAGAAGTTTTAATTTTCTTAATATACTTCAGTCACTATAGAGAATGAATTTTGGCAGTCAGAACCCAAAGCCAAGCAGTTTTTCCTTCGGGCTATTCCAACTTCACTGTCCAGAGGGCTAGCTGATTGAAGGTCATATTTAAAGAGTATAAAAGCACGTTTCTACCAATTGTCAGTGATCTGTCTGCAGCTTTCCCTCACCAGAATATACAAACCAGAGTGAGGACAGTCAAGGGATATGGGTGGCAATAGTCATAGACACAACAATGGTTGTTTTGGAAATGGAAAATGATATAGTCACTTTGCAAGACAGTTTGGCAGTTTCTTTTTTTTTTCTTTTAATTTTTATTTTTTGAGACAGAGTCTCGCTTTGTTGCCCAGGCTAGAGTGAGTGCTGTGGCATCAGCCTAGCTCACAGCAACATCAAACTCCTGGACTCAAGCGATCCTACTGCCTCAGCCTCCAGAGTAGCTGGGACTACAGGCATGCGCCACCATGCCCGGCTAATTTTTTCTATATATATTAGTTGGCCAATTAATTTCTTTCTATTTATAGTAAAGATGGGGTCTCGCTCTTGCTCAGGCTGGTCTCGAACTCCTGACCTCAAGCTATCCGCCTGACTGGGCCTCCCAGAGTGCTAGGATTACAGGTGTGAGCCACCGCGCCCAGCCAGTTTGGTAGTTTCTTACACAAGAAAGCTAAACACACTCTTACCATATGATCCAGTCATGCTCTTTGATATTTACCCAAAGGAGTTGAAAATGTGCATCCACACAAAAACCTGCACATGAATGTTTATAACAGCCTTATTCATAACTGCCAAAACTTGGAAACAACCAACATGTCCTCCAATAGGTGAATGGATAAACAAAATGTGGTACATCTATATGATGGAATATCATTCAGAGAGAAAAAGAAATAAGCTATCAACCACAAGGAGATACTTCCTCACACTCATTAGGATAGCAACTCTCAAAAAACAGAAAATAACAAGTATTGACAGGGATGTGGTAAAATTGGAACCCTTGTGCATTGTTGATGGGACTGTAAAATGGTGAAGCTGCTGTGGAAAAGGGTATGATTGTTCCTTAAAAAATTAAAAATAAAATTACCATATGATTCAGCAATTTAACTTCTGAGTCTGTACTCAAAAGAACAGAGAGCAAATAGATATTTGCACACTCATATTCACAGCACCATTATTCACAATAGCCAAAAGAAGGAGGCAACCCAAGTGTGCATAGATGGGTGAATGGATAAACAATGTGGTGTATACACACAATGGGACATTATTCAGACTTCAAAAAGAAGGAAATTCTGACACATGGTAAAACATGGATGAACCTTGAGGACATTATGCTGAGTGAAATAAGCCAGTGACAAACCGACAAATATTATGTGATTCCAAGTACCTAAAGTAGTCAAATTAAAGAAAAAAGTAGACTGGTGGTTGCAAGGGCAGGAGGGAAGAGATAATGGGGAATTATTGTATAATAGGTACAGAGTTTGAGCTTTGCATGATAAAAAGAGTTCGGAGGATGGATGGTGGTGATGATTGTACATCAATATGAATGTACTTAATATACTCTAAATATACTTTATGAATGTACTTAATATATGCTAAACTATACTCAAAAATAGTTAAGATGGTAAGTTTTATGTTATGTATATTTTATCACAATTAAAAATAGTGTTAAAAAGAAAGAACTCTCGAGCCAAGAAAAGATATAGAAGAAGCTTAAATGCATATCGCAAAGTGAAAGAAGCCAGTCCACACACTGTGTGTTTCCAACTATTAATATATAACATTCTGGAAAAAAGCAAGACTGTACAGTGGAAAGATCAGTGGCTGCCCGAGGTCCAGCGGAGAGCAAGGCAGGGGTGAACAGGTGGACTGGAGCGCAGGGATGTTTAGGGCAGTGAAACTACTCGGAATGACATTGTAATGGTGGACACATGACATTACACAGTTGTCAAACCCCATGGAATGTACCACACAAAAAAGCGAATCCTAATGTAAACTATGGACTTTAGTTAATAATAATGTATAAATACTGGTTCGCTGATTTTAACAATTGTACCACATCAAAGTAAGATGTTAAAAACTGGGGAAATTGAGTGTATGTGGGAGCTCTCTTTATTTGGAACCTGTGGTCCACCAGGGGAATCCTGGAAATGGGGTTCCCAAGACTTCTCTCTCTGGGCAGTCAGGTCATCATTATTTTATGGGACACTGGCGCCCACCTGTGTGCCATTTCTGGTGCCTCGGCCCTTGTGATGCCAGCTGCCTCTGGCGCTCCTGCTCCCCAGCAGGGCTGACCTTGCCTTGATTCTGTCTGGAGTCCGTGGCTGCCACCACAGCCCCGTCTCCCTTCTCCACTGATCCTAACCTGAACATTGATGCTGCTCTTGCTGGGGGAGGACACTATCTCTCCCCACCAAGGAGTCGATCCTTGTAAAGTGCTGAATGGGATGATCCTGATCTCCCAATTTCCTACTTCAGCCTCTGACACCCTTTAATTAGGTGTTAGCTCTCCTACAAGCCCTGCCTCTTTCCCCTGTCCAAGGGATTTAACCAAGATGCCTTTGGGACTGAATAAGGTGTTATACCAGAGACCCTGCACAAAATCACATACAAAATATTCCTCTGTGCTGAAAGTCAGTCAATGCCTTGTGCCTCACCCTTACCTCTGATATCTCCCCAATCCCCAAGAATTGGGAAGCTCTAGAGTCTTAATGACAATCTCCTGAGCACCTTATTATTAGTCACTCAAAGACCTTGAAACTGTTTCTCCATTGGGATGATTGATTCCACATGAAATAGATTCCTAGGGAATCTGCCCTGGTGTTCCAGGTTTTTCTAGAGTGGAGTTCCCAAATGCTAGTCCATGGCAAAGCTCTCGTGATCCAAAAAAAAAAAAAAATTTTTTTTAATTTTCCCAATCCATAAAAATCCCAAAGTCTGGGATTCATTGTTCTAAGTGACATATTACCCCACTTCTTCCAAGGATCTTAAATACATATAAGACAAACTTGGATACTTGAAAGCATCGCCTAACCCAGAAATTGTACACAATGCAAATGTCCCGCCACCTCCTTCTTGCACCGAATCTCCTGCTAGAACTGCCAGCCCAGGCGGACTTTTCTGTGCCACTTTTCCTCTTGATCTCCTTGATGACTAAAATCAGGCAACAGAAGGGAGGAGGTGGAGACCCAAATGACTGAATCATGCATCTACATCCAGATCCTTGAAAACAGGGGTTTTCTGCAGCCCATGCCAGTTACATCCTGCGCCCGGCCAGAGCCTAACACAGGCCTGAGATCCCCAATTGAATCTCCTAGTTAATGGGAGAAGGTGTTTGGAGCCAAACACAGCCACCTGCAGGCTTCCGTGTGGCTTTAAAGATCACAGGCTTGTACAGGATTCGTTCGTCTCTTTGGAGCTTAAAGGAGAAACTTGAACTGAGACCATTTCCCAGAAATACCATCCCACAGGGCTTGAGGGGGAAGAAACATCACCCCTACCTGGAAAACAAGGCTCAGTTGCTTTAAAGGAGCCCGCTGTGGGCTACTGCACTAGCCATTTCTTTTTTTCAATCCCAAAAGTGGGATGACTCCATTATTAGTCACTAAGCCAAGATTTATTATAAAAATGGACATCAATGAAAATGTTGGCTTGTCTAAGATGAAAGAAAACTTCTTTGCCCACATCCATTTTCAAATTAGGTTCATTATTTCTCTCTGGCTTTACATAATGATTCATCTGTGAACTTGAATCACTTTCCTGATATCCTTGAAAACAGAAGGGAGGCTGCTATTAATTAATATAACCATTTTAGAGACTGAGACATGGAGACAGAATTCAACTCCTCCACGAACCAATAGACCAGCTGGAAAAAATATCCCTGTTATCCATCGTTATAGCACCTTTCTTGCAATCGGACCATATTGTCTTAGAATAAAATTTGCAATGAATTAAATCTGTGATCTTAGAGTAACCATGACTCTTCAGCTTCTAAGATTCTGTATGTATCATATAAAGGTCCACCTAAGTCCTGTATTTGATCATCAAATGATATAACTTCTAGAGGTTTTCAAACTGTGCTCAGTAGGGAAGCAATCCTATTGAGGAGAAGAAGGTGTGGGTACAAGTGGAGATATTTGGAGCATTAAAACTCCACCCTTTGTTCAACTACGGTAAATCCACTTTTATATTGTGGATATAAAATATATATTATATATTTAAATATATAAATATATAAAATAAATATATATATAAAATATATAAATAAATAAATATATAAAATATATATTATATTTTAAATATTGTGCTCCCATGTAAGAAAATGCAGGAAAAAGTGCATTCCTTTTGAAAAAAAGTTTGCAAATTACTCATAAATATGAAACTGTTTTGTAAACTATAAGGCACCATGCAATTAGAGATATAGATTTTTTTTAATATATACACACACAGAAAATGAAGTCTGCTCATTAGTGGGGAGAAGCAAATGAACATTTCTTGAATGCCCATTTCTTGAATGCCCATTTTAAAGATGAGAAAAATGAGGTAAATTCACATACCTAGCAGTATTTGAGAATGACTAATCCCGAAGTCTGTGTTTTTTTCTTCTTCATCGGGTTCGCTAACCTTTCAGCCAGTGCATGTGCCTGGCTCCTTGAGAAAATTAAGCAATGCAATTTTGGTTCTAAAATATCCACGGGGTCTCAGCAGAAGGTAAGGTTGGCAAGTTCAGCTCTTCCTGCTATTTGTGATATTTTTATAACACCAACTGTCAAATATATGTTTTAAGATTGTTTTTGAAAAAAAAAGAACCATTTACTGTTTCTTTCCTGAAATAATACACGTCTAATTTTTAAGAGCGTGGTCCTGATTCCTTCAATGGCAACCAGGTCATTAGGCTCCACCTGGCGTTTGTTAGGCTTAATGAGAAAGAGGCAGCCAAAGGTTCTCGTTCCTAAGAGTGCTTTATTCAGCCTGCACTGCATTTTCTTTCTCTTCATCATTAATAGTCTGTATGGATGCACCCGTTGCTTGAAAAATGATTGTCATCTTTCTCAGTAATTCTGATGAGGACCCCTATTTTTAAATTCAATCTAAAATACATTAGAGGAGCCATCTAGTGTTTTGAAGTTGGCATTTAGTGGTTATATAGAACATCCCTCCTCCCTAAATTTGATTTACCATCTGTGTTCATTTTCAGTGTTCCAATGCATCAACCCGAGGTATATATTTCATTTGGGGGAGAAATAAGATTAAGAAATAAGGGCTCTTTAAGCTGCCACACCTGATCCCTGATATGTGGAGCAAGGAACTTAGCTCCATGGTTACTGCAAGTTCCTTCTTGGCTATTGGGTACAGCAAGGTAACAGCATGTAAACAGCTGATCCATTTGAAATAAATACATTGCATGTTCAGAAGGCTCCCAAACATGAAACCTAGATTATATTAGCTATTTTTTCTGACACTAAATTAGGGTCAAAGTTGGGTATAGGTTGTGCGGGTAACAGTCTACTTGGTGAAATTCTAGAAGTATCAGAAAAGGGCTCAACACATCTTCCTCCACCTTCTGCTTAATGCTTGCTAATTTTATAATAGCTTTACTGAGGTATAATTGGCATGGAACAAACTGCCTACATTTAATAAACTGTGCAATTCCATGAGTTTCAGCATATGCCCAGACACGAAACCATCACCACGATTAAGATCACCCTCAAAAGTTTTTTCATTCCCCTTGGTAATCCATCTCCTCATTTTCCTCTGCCAATACCAGGCAACCACTGCTCTGCTTTCTTTTTTTTTTTTTTTTTGAGGCAGAGTCTCACTCTTACCTGGGCCATGGTGTCAGCCTAGCTCACAGCAACCTCAAACTCCTGGGCTCAAGCGATCCTTCTGCCTCAGCCTCCTGAGTAGCTGGGACTACAGGCATGCACCACCATGCATGGCTAATTTTTTTACATATTTTTAGTTGGCCAATTTCTTTCTATTTTTAGTAGAGATGGGGTCTTGCCCTTGCTCAGGGTGGTCTCGAACTCCTGACCTTGAGCAATCTGTCCGCCTTAGCCCCCCAGAATGCTAGGATTACAGGAGTGAGCCACCACACCTGGCCGTGCTTTCTTTCAATACGGGTTAGTTTGCATTTCTAGAATTTTGTAAAAATGCAATCATGTAGTATGCCCTCTTTTTTGTCTGGCTACTTTCATTCAGCAAAATAAATTCCTCCATGTTGTTACGTGTCAATATTTTGTTCTTTGTTGATAAGTAGCATTCCATTGTAAGGATATGCCACAATGTATTGATCCATTCACGTTTTGATGGATATTTGAATTGTTCCCAGTATTTGGTTATTAAAAATAAAGCTGCAATAAATGTAGTAGCTTTTGTATAGACACTTTTATTTCTTTTTTTTTTTTAGCGTATTATGGGGGTACAAGTGTTAAGGTTACATATATTGCCCATGCCCCCCTCCCACCTCAAGTAAGAGCTTCAAGCGTGTCCATCCCCCAAATGTTGCACATCTCACTCATTGTGGTTGTATACACCCATCCCCTCCTCCCCCCTCCCACCCTCCCGACACCCAATAAATGTTGCTCCTATATGTCCACTTAGGTGTTGATCCGTTAATACCAATTTGCTGTTGAGTACATGTGGTGCTGGTTTTTCCATTCTTGAGATACTTCACTTAGTAGAATGGGTTCCTGCTCTATCCAGGAAAATACAAGAGGTGCTATATCACCATTGTTTCTTAAAGCTGAATAGTACTCCATGGTATACATATACCACATTTTATTAATCCACTCATGAACTGATGAGCACTTGAGTTGTTTCCACAGCTTTGTAATTATAAATTGTGCTGCTATAAACATTAGACATTCTTATTTCTCTTAAGTGAATTTCTAGCAGTGGAATTACCAAGTTGTATGGATCATATATACATAGCATTTTAAGAAACTGTTTTCCAAAGTGGTTATATCATTTTGCATCCCACCAACAATGTATGAGAGTTCCAATGACTCTAAATCCTCACCAACACTTAATATTTTTAGTATTTGGATTATAGCCATTCATGCGTATATTAACAATAGATATATAATGGTTTCTCATTGTGATTTTTCATATTTTTATTAATACATAATATGTGTACATATTTATGGGGTACATGTGATATTCTTCATGCATTACACATGCATACAATGAATAATGATCAAATCAGGGTATTTAGAACACAAATCACCTCAAACATTTATTATCTCTTATTAATTATTACGTCCTCTTAGGAAATTGACCTCTATCATTATGAACTGACTCTCTTTATCTCTTAAAACATTCCAAACTCTGAAATCTTCTTTGTCTGATAGTAACATAACCACTTCAGCTTTCTTTTTATTAATGTTAGCCTGGTATATCTTTTCCCAAACTTTTTTCTTTTAACCTATCTGTGTAGTAGACAGCATATAGTTGGGATATTTTATAATCAATTTAACAATCCTTGCTTTTAATTGAGGTGTTAAAACCATTTCATTTAATGTGATTATTGAAATGATTGTGTTTAAATCTACCATCTTGATATTTGTTTGCTATTTGTCACATCTGCTTTTTGCTTCATTTTCTTCTTTTTCTGTCCTCTTTTGGATTAAGATTTTATAAATTTATTTTATCTTTTTTTTGAGGCAGGGTCTCTCTGTTGCCTGGGTTGGAGTGCAGTGGCATCATCATAGCTCCTTGCAGCCTCCAATTCCTGGGCTTAAATGATCCTCCTGCCTCAGCCTCCCAAGTAGCTAGGACTACAGGTACACACCACCATGCCCAGCTAATTTTTCTATTTTTTTTGTAGAGACAGGGTGTCACTCCTGCTCAGGATTGTCTCAAACTCCTGGCCTCAAGTGATCCTCTGGCCTCAGCCTCCCAAAGTGCTAGGATTACAGGTGTGAGCCACCAAACCCGGCCTATTTTATCTTTTTAATTCCTTATTAACTATGTATTTTGATTTTGTTATTTTTGGTGATTGCCTTGGAGTTTGCACTATCCATCTTTAAATTATCACAGTTTACTCTCAAGTAATATTATATTACTTCATCTAAGATATAAGGACCTTGCAATAAAGTATACTCCCATTTTCCCCTTTCAACCTTTATGCTATTTTCCTCACACATTTACTTCTACATATTTTCTATCTCTTTATATTAAGGCTATGATTCTTGTCACTGTTCACCTCTCCGGGTTCATAGTCACTGGAGTGAGAATGAAGCCTGAGCAGGGTTTGATGAAAAATGATGATGGGAAGAAAATTTGGCACTACTAGGCAAATAAACACAGCACTGAGGGATAAACAGAACAAAAAGAGACTTTGCCTATTTTAAACTTTTGGGGAGGCAAGCTTAGCCACAGGCTAATGGTTTGAGAATTCTCATCACTTTTCCCACCAAACTGCCCAGATTTGAAATGCTGAACAGTATATTTACAACATTCATTTTACACTTTAAAGCCACAAGAATTAGACAAGATGAAGGGAACATAAGATGATAGCTTTATCATGGACATAACTAGTTTGGAAATAAGCTAATCCAAATGCCATTGTTGTTACCACATTGGCTAAACAAGTAGTTGATTGAATGTGTATTCTTTTTTAATTTTTTTAGATCTCATGTTTAATGCCATGTCGGCCTATTACTTTTTCAGAGACCAGACCAAATTTATAATAGAAATATAACAAAGTTAAAAATAAAGGAAATTTTACCAAATACCATCCTATAAACAGGATTGTTTATTCATCAGGAAATTTTAAAATAAACTTGTTGGACTGTAAAACAGAAATTTGCAAAGAGACTCAAGAAATATAAAGCCTCCCTCTCTGTAGCCATCCTTTCTATCCACTCCCACTCTTCCATCTGTCTGGACTCCAAACCACAGAACAGGAGAGGATTGGAGATCCACCAACTCCACGGTCTTGGCAAGACTTCAGTAGCCATGGGGTCCAGGCTTAAGAATTCATGTTCCTGAATCTTAATGGCATCTTAACACTTTACCAAGAATTTTTGGCATAAAGGAGCTATTGTAAGCAGAAAGTCTTGAAGATGTTTTTCTGCAAAAAAAAAAAAAAAAAAAAAAAAAAAAAAGGTTGCCACAAAGTTAGAGAAGTTTTCTCTAGATCACCTCACTTTTTTGAGGAGACTTGTATTTTCCACTGTACAGATTTCTAATAAGCCTCAACCTCCCTTTTTCATTCCCTTCTCATTCCTCTCCCCCCTTTTCCCCTTCTCTCCCTCTTTCTTTTCTCCTCCTTCTCTCCTTTACATAGGATAGTGTTTAGGAGCATAGATTCTGGACCTGATTCTCTGAGTCCAAATCCTGACTTTGTCACCTGTCAGTAGAGTGACTTTGGCCACCTAATTTCTGTACTTCTCTGGGCCTCAGTTTCTTCATCTGCAAACGCGAAGATAATAATTAGTCCTACCCCATAAGAATGTTACGAGGGTTAAATAAAATATATTGAAGCATTTAATATAAAAATATATATTAAGATATTTAATATAAGCCCTGATACTCCTAAGGATTAGCTATGGGTATTACTGTCATCATCATCATTATTTAAGTGAGAAACATTCAATCCCCTGGAAGGGTGTGGGAGAGAGAAGCCATTGAGCTTCTCTGCATTGTTCTTCCACCAGCTTTCACCCTGACCACTCCAATTTGTGTTAAGTGCAAATTTGGGGTCCTCCAGAAGAGACACTCTCTGAGTAGCCTTAAGAAGTCTCCAAGAACAGAAGAACAAGGACCGTCTTGCCAAGAATATACATAATGAATTCACCCAGATTTGCTGCTAACGTTGTATGTCACGTTGTACAGTCACTTTGCTTCTCTGATGTTCAAACTTCCTCATCTATGGCTTGAGGGGTTTGGATTAAAATTATCCCTAAATTCTGCCCATGCACCCCAAATCTCGTAACCTATTCCAGGTATACAAATACCTCTGTATTTGCAAAACACAGTATATACAGGATGTTAAGAAGTGATCAATCCTGCCTCTATTGGGAAGTTGGCAGGAAAGGGGAGCACCCGTGGGTGTGGTCATGATCCCAACAGCTCAACCACACCCACCAAGAGGGACGTGCAGTGGGTGGCGTCCCAGACATTTGCTGGGGCAGCAAGATCCTTCCCAAGCAACTATCCTTCCAGCTGTCTTTAAAAAAGGAACGCCAGGAGTTCATCACCAGAATTAGAAAACAGGGTGTCCCCTGTCCCCACCACCATCCTATGTGCTCCTTCTTCTATTTCTCCTCTTCCTCCTCAGCTCTCATTTCCTTTTGCCCTTTTTTCTCCCTTTCCTTAGCATCGCTTCTTGCTGCTGCTGAGGTTGAGGACAGAAAGGCTGCCACCATCGTGCCAGATAAAACCTTTCCACCCAGTCTCTCCTTCTCATTTGGTGGGCATGTTTCTCACTTATATGCCATTACTTGCTCAATTTTATACAGATAAGTTGTACAATGTTGAAGAAAAATAAAGAGGGTTGAGCAAAGGAAGAAAGGGAAAATTTTACCTATATGTCTACCACCCATATTTTGATATATTTTCTGACCTTTTTCTATGCAGATTTTCATTTTCCCAAGGAATATCACATATTTGCATTATATGATAATACCATCATTATATGATAATACCATAGCTTAAATCTGCCTTTTTCACTTAATGCTGTTTCTTATGCATTTTCCATGATAGTGTATATGCATCACAAATAAATTTAGTGTGTGTACATTATATCCTATCAAGTGCATGTGCCAAAGCTTACTTCAACTCTCCCCTATTATGGGCCATTTAGGTCATTTCCAGTTTTTCACTGTTGTCACTAGCATGGCAATGAGCACCTTTGTGCATTAAGCATTTTACATACTAGAGACGTTATTTTTGATCCTGTAAATTGAATCACTGGATCAAAGGTTATCAACATTTCTAAACTATGTATTTCCAAAATATTTTCCAAAAGACTGTGATTTCAACCGGTTACTTTTGAATAATTAATAGTTAATGAATAGTAAATGATTCACTAATTTTACAAAATTGTATTAAATATTACTGTGTGCAGGCACTGTCTAGAAGCTGTGAGTAATAATGGTAAAGGCAGACTTGAAGCTTCCTTTCCTTCTAGCTGTCTCCAAGGGCATCTTCTCACTGCACCCGGGACTGACCCATCCCTTACAGAGCTGAGTGAACTGCAGCAGCTGTTGCATATGCATCGGAGGCTTCTATACGTAAATGATTTGTGAAGTCTGTTACATGCAATCAAAAGTATGTAACAGCCCTATAAGGAGGTATTTTCATAGTCCTTTACAGATAAGGAAAGTGGGGCATCTCCAAAGTCAGATTTATGAGAAAGAATAGGGCTTGAGCAAGTTCTGCTGGCTCTCAGAGCTCATTCCTTCAACCAGTAGACTGTGCTGCTTCCCATTTCTCAGCTTTATGTCTTCAGGGCCTGTCCTTCATCTCCCATTTCTCAATGAATCCTAGTAACTGGCCAGTCCTTGAGCTCCTCCACTTTTGGGATCTCCCTTTCTCTCCAATTCAGCTTCCGTAGCATGGTTCTTCACATCAACCAGTCTCTTCCCCACCTCCTAACTCCCTTGCCTTATTGTTCTACATCAACCACTCAGCAAATCTCAACCCTGGACACATCCAGACTGATGTTGAACCCTTCTTTCCAACCATCCTGGACTCCAGTCCATGGGACTCACACTTTCTCCCTCACCTCTGCATCCAGGGACGTGGCATCCCCCACTCTGTCCCTCTCTCTTTCCCCCACCCTTTGTCTAGCTAAGTCTTGCTCATTCTTTACCCTGGGCTGACATATCACTTCCTCCAGGAAACCCCAGTAAAGAGCCTCTCCTGTGCGTTGCCACGGGCAACAGAACACTTACTAGACTGACTGGTAATTTCTTGTCTCATGGTCTCCTTTGCTATATAGTGTGATCTCAGTGTGGACAGGACCCCTGGGTGTCTTGTTTGCTCCTGTACCCATACTTAGCCCTGCAGCTGGAAAGTAGCAGCCTCTGTCTCTGTTTGAAAAATGAATGAACATTCTAAAAAATATCCCTACATGGAGATGCTCCACCCATGATAATCAATAATTTCTTGTACTCTACATTTTAAATGTCTCAAGTAGCTTCCTTCTTCATGGGTTTAATACAGTACACCAGGGTATGTACACCCATTTTTTCAATCTGGAGACATAAACTTTATATGAAATAGAAATCTAGCTTGATGGAACAACATTTTGTTTGGACTGAAAGTATTTATCTATTGTTTGAAACGGTTTTAGTGAATCTGCCTGGTGTCTGTGTTTTCTCTCTCTCTCTCTTTTTTTTTTTTTGGTTTTAATTGTGGCAAAATATACATAACATAAAATGTACTATCTTAACCATTTTTAAGCATACATTTCAGTAGTGTTAAGTATATTCACACTGTTATGCAACCAGTCTCCAGAACTTTTATGCTTTGTCATTTTTTTTTTTTTTTTTTTGTAGTAAGCCTGGAGCACTAGAAATATTTCTGTAAATGTCTTTTCCCTAGATCAGGATTTTCCAGAGTTTTCAAGTATGGAAACATCTCTTTAATATTAAAAAAAGTCCATGGAACCCTACATAATAATAGCCGTGCTGCTAATATCTGGAAGAAAATAAACTGTGGAAACAAACCATTAATTCAATAAAATTTTCAGATTGATTTTCATTTTACTAATCAACAAAACCTGTAATAAAAATGTACAACAAAAAACCTACAACAAAATCTACATGTGGGTACAATACAAAAGGTTTGGATTTTCTCTCTATTTCACAATGACACTCTTAGATCCCTCCACTCAGAGGATTGAGTTTAGAAATAGCCACAGATGACTGGAACAGGAGTGGGCACTGGACTAAATTGATCTAATCCTTTCATGGAGAATTTTATTTATTTATTTTTCTTTTCTTTTCTTTTCTTTTTTTTTTTTTTTTAAGACAGAGTTTTACTCTGTCACCTAAGCTAGAGTGCTGTGGTGTCAGCCTAGCTCACAGCAACCGCAAACTCCTGGGCTCAAGCAATCCTCCTGCCTCAGCCTCCCAAGTAGCTGTGACTACAAGCATGCATCACCACACCTGGCTAATTTTTTCTAATTTTTAGTTGCCTGGCTAATTTTTTTTTCTTCTATTTTTAGTAGAGATGGGATCTTGCTCTGGCTCCGGCTGATCTTGAACTCCTGACCTCAAACGATCCTCCCACCTTGACCTCCCAAAGTGCTAGGATTACAGGCTTGAGCCACCGAGCCAGGGCGAGAATTTTAAATTGGCAGACAGGCAGTGATAGATACTGATTGGTGGATTCAGCATCTCCATGTAACTACTACTGAAAGATAAATTCAGAAACTGTGGATGGTCACATTCTACATGTTCATCTGCACCTTAATTCTGTGAGGGAGTTATTATCGCCATGCTATAGATGGGAACACAGAGGCATGGAGAGCTTTTGAGCCTTGAACATGGACATTAGCTATTTCTCCACTCCCCGTGCAGTGCAGCTGTCATTGGAAGTTTATTCGTGTGTCTTTTCATTACATTGTGAGCTCCATGAGCTCCCAGCCAGTGTCCTGTTCAGTGGGTGCCCAATAAATTGTTGATTAAATAAGTCAATGAAATTATACCTAGTGTGTGTGTGTGGTAACAAAGATTAATAGAAACAATGGTCTGCAAGAAACCTACCCAACTTAACCAAGCTTGGGGGAAATGTGGTTAATTGTCTGAGAACTCAGAGACCGTTCAATATCCATCTCAAAGAATTTGATCATTGTGTTCTGTGTCAGCCTACATACACCAAGTATGATAAATGAGATAAAGCTACAGCAAACATTCTCTTTTAAAGTACTCCAAAGCAAAGTCAGGCTGTGGACTGTTTAATTGTCTGAGTGTTTTTATTCTAACGCAGTCGTTGACACTACTTTAAATGTGACTTCTGAGCTCATAAACTTTATATGTACCTGTCATTATAGTCATCAAGGGACTGGTACTTAAACTATTTTCCCCTCCACAATAATTACATGATATTTTTTTAAAGTAATAAGTTACTCATCAGTAGTTGGAAAATAAAAAAGGCTTTTGAGGTAAAATCTGAGAGATTCATGATTCAGTGATGCTTTGGTCTTTGAGATTATTTTATAAGTAAATTTAGCCTGCCTTAAACACAGTTTTACATTATAATATATATTCTATTTTTAACACTATCATAATCCCAATAATTCTCAATAGCTTGAAAATATAATCATTTCAGAACCTCAATTCCAACTCTATATGAAACATTGATCATTAAAACTCGTCAGAATTGACAGCCTCCATAGTCTGAAGAGATAAATGAGAAAATTTTATTTGGTTATAAGGCCAGAGAGAAATTTTTCCCCTAGTATTTTTTTTTTCCAGTGGGGAGACAAGATCTCACTCTATTGCCCGGGCTGGAGTAGTGTGTCCTGATCATAGCTCACTCAAACTCCTGGGCTCAAGCAATCCTCCTACCTCAGCCTCCTGAGTAGCTGGGACTATAGGCACATGCCATTACACCATAATTTTTCTTTCTTTCTTTCTTTCTTTCTTTCTTTCTTTCTTTCTTTCTTTCTTTCTTTCTTTCTTTCTTTCTTTCTTTCTTTTTTTTTTTTTTGAGACAAGTTCTTGCCATGTTGCCCAGGCTGGTCTAGAAATCCTGGCTTCAAGTGATCCTCCTGCCTCAGCCTCCCAAAGTTCTGGGATTATAGGCATGAGCCGTCACACCCAGCTTCCTTAGTATTATTGATAGACAGCCCAATCTGTCTTCAGATCAAGCAGACAAGTTTCAAATTTATTCATAGAACACATTTCACACCTCCTCGATGTCATAAGTTGAATATGCTTCTTATACCATATTGTACCAAAATGCATAACTGAAATTTGTTCTGTTATAAATTGTTTCAAAATAACAAATTCTGAAGTCAAATTAGTATTATAATTACTTAGGCACTATCCATACTGAAAGATGTCGATGAAAATTTTTCATTTATTACTGCAATTACTTTGCAGGGAGATAAATGAGTACCATACTGTTTTTTAGTGTTAAAGCTATTTCTTTTCAAAATATTTCTATGCCCCACCCAGCCCCCTTTAAAAGCTCACTATGATACAATATGTATGGGTCATAACCCATTTGGTTTTTAGAATTAGATCATGCTTTCAGCAGTTTTACTACAACAATTATTTCATTATTTCAATGCAATTCAGGACACATTTCAGCAAAATTGTCGGAATACTTTCCATTTGGAAGCATAAAGTATTATTAGTTTAAATGTGCCACCCATCATCTTTCCAGAACATTCATTTCTTTGTATATAGAGATGGGCATGCTGACCCATCATCAGGAGGAAATTCACTGAATTGTTCTGCTAGCTGAAAAAGGGGCTGTCGTTAGTCATTCCTGCTTTCTCAAAATCCTACTTTTACTAGAGATGTTCAAGGAGCATGGCTTTCTCTCAGCAATGCTAACTGAACCATGGGGTAACTAATTAGTCATTGAGGTCACATTAATACAGGGCTAATCACCTAAGTTATCAAACCGAGACACTTTCTATTTTGGGCAATGCTCCTTCAGGTGCAATCAACAGACACCCAATTAAACTGGCCTAGTCAAAAGAGAGAATCGATGGGCCCTTGGGAAAACTATAAAGTCCAGAGGTATGAGCGGCTTCAGACACAACATGGTCAAAGGCTCCAGGCCCAGCGCTGTGGCTCACGCCTGTAATCCTAGCACTCTGGGAGGCTGAGGCGGGCTGATTGCTCGAGGTCAGGAGTTCGAAACCAGCCTGAGCAAGAGCGAGACCCTGTCTCTACTATAAATAGAAAGAAATTAATTGGCCAACTAATATATATAGAAAAAACTAGCCTGGAATGGTGGCGCATGCCTGTAGTCCCAGCTACCCGGGAGGCTGAGGCAGGAGGATTGCTTGAGCCCAGGAGTTTGAGGTTGCTGTGAGCTAGGCTGACGCCACGGCACTCACTCTAGCCTGGGCAACAAAGCGAGACTCTGTCTCAAAAAAATAAATAAAAAAAAAAAACCAAAGTCGAAGGCTCCAAACAGATCATCAGGACCTGGTCAGTGCCTCAGGCTCCGTCCCTGGGAGCTGATTTTTCTCTAGGCTGGCTCCGTTCACAGGCAGCTTCGTGCTCACTGTTGTTCCAGCAGCTTCAGGCTTCCCTCGCACAGTTAGCAACCACGACGGAAACAGAGCGTCTCTTTCCAGTCCCCGGGCAGGACACTCACATACCCATCTGTCAATCAGTTACAGTGGCCAGAGGACAGGACCTCTCTCTGGCCCGGTAAGGGCAACACGCCCACCCCTGTCTTCAGCAGATGAGGAGGAGGGATGAAGGGTCATTTCCCTGGAGGAAAATCTGTGAGCTGGCCCAGAAGGAAGGGGGATGGTCTGGACTGGCCGGAACAACAGATACCCACTGTGGCCCACGCGAGGCAGCCCAGCAAGACCAAGACGGAGCTGTCCTTCCCTTCCTCAGAAGCCTCCGGGGGCCCGTAGAATGACATACAACAAGGTCCCCCAATAGCGAAAACAAGGGTTCTCATGCCAGTTGTGCCATTATTGAAAGGAATGACTTTGAGAAAGTCATTGACTGTCATCGGTCTATTCCCTCACTATTTAAAACTCTCTCTGGACTAGGCCCAGCCATAGGAGTCTTCCGTGATACTCTGCCTGAAATGCCCAGCACGAGGCTTCCAGACTCAGACTCAGTGTACACAGAATCCACAAGTCCATCCCCCCCCCCAAACCCATCCAGACAGCCCTGAGATGCACCAGGCTCAGTGTATGCTCCAGCCCCATCTCTCTCCTTTTCTCTTTTTCTTTCTCCTTTTCTCTCTCTCTCTCTCCCTTCCTCTCTCTTTCTCTCTCTCCCTTCCCCTCTCTCTCCCTCTCTCTCTCTTTCTCTCTCTCCCTTCCTCTCTCTCCCTCTCCCTTCCTCTCTCTCTCTCTCTCCCTCCACACAGACAGAGCCCACACCAGTTCCTCCTTTTGTGTTCTCTTCCTCCGCAGGTCCCCCCCCCCCCCCCCCCCCCCCCCCCCCCCGCACACTGGCCGAAGCCGGGAGCTAGAAATTCTCTAAAATAACCACCAGATGTCAGGCTACACATGTGTCCCTTCCCTCAGAAAGGCTCTCAGCTCCACTGGTCATAGAACTGTCACAGATAAAATGAGTTAAGTTAAAAGAAGGCCATACGGGAGTAGTGGGTTCCTGATCCAAGCATCCTTATATAAAAAGGAAATAGACATGGAGACATCAATGTGAAGATAAAGGCAGAGAATGGGGTGATGCTTCTACATGCCGAGGACCACCCAGGACGGCCAGCAAACCAGCAGAAGCGGGGGAGCAGGCTGTGACAGAGGCTTCTTCACAGCCCCAAGAAGGAACCAGCCTGACAGCACCTTGACCTCAGACTTCCAGCCTCCAGAACTGTGAGACAATCACCTCTGTCGTTTAAGCAACCCAGCTAGTGGTACTTACGGCACCCTTGGTTGTGGCAGCCCCAGGAAACAAACACACCAGGCCAACTGTCTTTTAGAATATTCTACAGTCTGGACTTGGCAGATTTTTCCTTCTGACATTGTTTAATTAGTTGCTCTATCCCCTATATTTCCTATAACCTAAAAGTTACACTTAAAAACTTGATTAGAATTTCATCAAAGATTTTTGTTGAGACTATTTTATGGACAATTCTATATACCTTAAATGCACTCACGGTGGCTCACGCCTGTAATCCTAACACTCTAGGAGGCCAAGGCGGGCAGATTCCTCAAGGTCAGGAGTTTGAAACCAGCCTGAGCAAGAGCAACACCCTGTCTCTACTAAAATTAGAAAGAAATTAATTGGCCAACTAAAAATATATGGAAAAAATTAGCCAGGCATGGTGGCGCATGCCTGTAGTCCCAGCTACCTGGGAGGCTGAGGCAGGAGGATCGCTCCAGCCCAGGAGTTTGAGGTTGCTGTGAGCTAGGCTGATGCCACGGCACTCTAGCCTGGGCAACAGAGTGAAACTCTTTCTCAAAAAAAAATAAAAAATAAAAAAATGAAACAAAATATATAACTTATACTGTGTCACATCAAAGGGCCACAATGTCAGGTGGTCCCTCTGTGGTGATGTCAAGTGAGATTACACAGTCGAGGTAGCACGGGATGTCTCCGATGACTCATAAATTCCTGGCCACCTAATAATCCGCTGGAGGGAGGGAGAGGAATGCTGACGTGGACTGCAGTGGTTGTGTTGTTATCAGCTCAACCCCCTTCCTCTCCTTCTTGTCATTCCTCTGGGGAGCTCCTCCCCCTCCCCAGCCCTGATCCAGTGGGATTTTCAGTCCCAGCACCTCACTGCCCACTGTCACGGCAGTGGGTGTATGGATACCCTAGACCCAGGCATTGGTTTAGAGACAGACATGTGGACTGTCCTAGCTCAACTTCCCTGGAAAAAGGAGCTTGAGGCAAACTTCCATGTTCACACATTGTTGGGGAGTGCCATCCCAAGAATAAAGGAGAGGGGAAAAGGACAGTAAGCCTGGGAGGGAGGGGATGCAGAAGCAAAGTGCTGTGTTACTGACCTCAGTGCCACCAAGGACCTGGATCCTGACTCACAGGGGACACCTCCAGAGCAACAGCATGGACATGCTGTGTCCCAGAACAGTCCATCAGCAAGGAGGAAGGGAGAACTTATGCTCCAACTTCTTCCAGTCTCTCATTTGTCACTGGTCAAGCTTATTCCCATGAGACACTGAACCTCCACCCCTTGGACTGTGTTGAGAGCCACTGGGAAGCCAGCTCAGCCCCACGACGGCAGCAGCAACATGAGCCAGTGGCACTTCCTGGCAGCCGCCTGCTGCCTGTGATATCTCAGGCCAGGCCGGACAAGCCAACACACATGCAAGGGTGCCAAGAAAATCCGGAAGCTTTTTGTGCCTTGGTCATGCCAGGGAAATCCCAGAGATAATAGGTAAAAGTCATCAGTGTGCAAAATAATAAGAGGTGCTCTTTCCATGAGTCACATGGGCCACCAGCAGCCCAACTGGCTGAGCAGTCAGTGCTCCACAGGAATGTGATTTCGTGCCAGCAAAGATGGAAACAACTTCTGCAGAGCCTCAAGTAATGTGATTGGTGCAGGATAAACCTCCTAGAGCACTGAACGCCAATAAATGCTTAACAGACTGCCTGATTCATACTTCAATACTTGAAGAATAAAGGATCATGGATGGATGGACGGATGGATGGATGGATGGATGGATGGATGGATGGATGGATGAGAGATGGTGGAAAAATGGATGGGCAGGACAGTGTTCATTTAGAGGCTGCTAAAGTGCTAAAAATTTGTCACAGAGCTACACAATAGTCATATTTGATGTTTGTTAATAATACAGTTCTATGGAGAAAAACATCAGCTCATTTGACTTACATATGACATGTATTTGCAAATCCCATGAAAAGAAGCTCACACTACTTTTCAAAACGTGGTCCTGCCCTTCGGTGCTGCTGCCATCAAGTGGCGCCCCAGAAAAGGGTCGAAGCAAACACCGGCCAGGGATCCACAATGGGGGCTGTTGGCTCATTAAGTGTCTGCTTCCTTCAGTGGCCTGGTCACCTCGGTTAACCTTCTTTCCATTTCGTTTCACTCCTCCTTCTCCCAGATGTTCACGATGTTTCCATTTTCTCCTCCATTAGGGCACAACTGGGTAGGTGCTTGGCACGTGGGGAAGGCCCAGTGGCCATTCGTCACTGTTTAAGAATGAATTTCATTGTCCTTCCAAGACATTTATCCCGTCTAGTCCTTCACTCATGCAGCTACCCAAAATATCAAAACAACAGTACAAGATGTCATATTTTTAGGTGTAATCCACATGAAATGTGGCCTGCTTGATACTAATTTAAGATCTAGCTTAGTCTCGTGACTCACTGCAAATCAAACAACAAAAAGCCTTACAGAGCATATAGCAAAATTTCCTAAAAATCCCATTAGACTCTCTCTCCCCTAATACCCTAGTCATGCTTTCTTCCTGTAAAAGCCAGGCAAGGATAGAGTTTTCTGAGCTGGGTCCTGGGCACTCTCCCTCCTGCTTGTCCAGAATTTTCTCTCCTCTTGCTCTCTCCCTGCCATTTCATATGCAATCAAATTCCAGCTTCCCAAATAAATCATGGGCTCAATCTTCTTGCTACTTCTTTCCCCTGATCAGCACACTCAAAGCATAAGAATTGGAAGGCAGGTAATATCAACATCCCTGATCATCAGGGAAATGCAAGTTAAAACTACAATGAGATATCATCACACACCTGTTAGTATGGCTGTTATCAAAACAATCAAATGATAACAAGTGTTGGCAAGGACGTGAAGGAAAGGAAATCCTGGCACACTGTGGGAACATAAATTGGCACAGCCGTTATAGAAGACAGTATAGTGGTTCCTCAAAAACTTAAAAATAGAACTGTCATATGATCTAGCACTCCCACTACTGGGTATGTACCTAACAAATAATGAAATGAGTATGTCAAAGAGATGCCCGCACACCCATGTTTACTGTAGCACCATTCACAATAGCCAAGACATGGAATCAACCTAAGTGTCCATCAAGCAATGAGTGGATAAGGAAAATGTGGTACATACCGGCATACACAGTGGAATGCTATTCAGCCAAAAAAAGAAGGAATCCTGTGTTTGTGACAACATTGATGAACCTGGAGGACATTTTGTTAATTGAAACAAGCCAGACACAGAAAGACAAATACTACATGATCTCAGTTATGTGTGAAGTGTAAAAAAATCAAACTCACAGACACAGAGAGTGAAATGGTGATTACCAGGGACAGGGAAGGGGAAGGAGGAATGGGAAGATGTTGGTCAAAGTGTAAAAGTTTCCGTTAGACTGGAGGAATAAGTTCTGGAAGTCAACTGTATATAGTGTGGTGACTATAGTCAATAATAATGTATTACACACTTGAAAATGGCTAAGAGATCAGATTTTTTTTGAAACAGAGTCTCACCCTGTCACACAGGCTAGAGTGCAGTAGATCTTAAATGTTCTCACCACAAAAAAAAAATAATAAGTATGTGAAGAGATGGATATGTTAATTATCTTGATTTAATCATCTCAAAATACATACCTATATTAAAACATCACATTGTATACCATAATTATATACAATTTTTATTTGACAATTATACCTTAACGAAGCTGGTAAAAAAAAATAAAAATAAAATTTTAAAAAGAATGTTTCTTAAGAATAATAGGCTTTTAGATATGCTTTTCTGGAATCATGTCCTTGGCACGCTATAGATTCATGTTTAACATATAAATGTTACAGTATAATGTAATCTTTGCCTTCCAATCTTTTGTGGTATTCTTGTCAGTAATTTTATTTCCACATATTCATATACCCTAGTGTACATTGTTACTATTTTTTGTTTAATCAGTCGTATACATTTTAATAAAATGTTAAGATGACAAATGGAAAAACTAAAGTAAAATAAAACAGAAGGGAAAGTCTTGGAATAGCTCTATTTTAGTACCTGTCACAGGTGGTTTGCCGCAGGTGGGTTTCATCCAAGCGCGTTGACTTGACTCGGAGACCGTCCCGGCAGTCTTGGAGCCCACCTGCGCGTCACAGACCATGTGCGCGTGTTTACCACTAGGGGGCGATGTAGCATCGCGTCAGCCCTTCGCACTCAGTGCACAGAAAATGAATGAATTCACGCCCGGGGAAATCATTCCCACTTCCCTTCCACATCAGAAGTCATTGACCCTTCTGTCATTTGGCAAGGCAAGCCAGGCAACGGGCCTCTAAGGTCTATTCTTTAAGATACTGATTTATTGATTTTGTTTCCCGGTGTTTTCCCTTAATCCTTGGTTTGATTGCACTGAACTCCCTCAGATCGTTTTTTTTGAAAAATTGGCCAGTCTTGCTAGAATTCTAAACAAAGAAAAATAAACCTTCATTGTTTGTAATCATCTACCGTGGATCCTGTGGTTGTGTGGATTCTCATGCGGGGACTGGCCCCCGGGGCTGTTTAGTTCCCATGGGAAGAAGGCACTAATGCCAAAAGGCCTTGGGGGGGGGGAGCGACTCCCAGGCCGTGACCCCAGTGACCCCCAGGCTGGGCCCCTCATTCCCACCATGTGTTTGCACAAGTCCCAGGTCACAAGGGAGGACAGCGGAGAGTTGCAGCAACCCGTTCCTGCTACCTGCTAGCAGGGAGCTGGGAGGGTGAGTCACAGCACCTCGATATCACATGCAAATGGCAGCCTCCAGCCAATCTATCCAAAAAAGGCTTGTTGAGTTTCCTAGAAGGTCCGTGGAGCTCCTGCTGAAGATTGTGAAGGCACCAGCTTATTTCACACTCAATCTGATTTGGAGCATAAGTGCAAATTAAATATATATATATCATAATACAGTGTTATGGTGACATGTATCATGTCTTTGGAGAAATTTAACTTGCATTGGTTTTCATTTGTTTGTTTTGCTTAGTCATAGCATGTTCTACTTTAGGAGGGTAAGTCCCAGCAGGACCCTAAGGGGCGGGGTGTGGGGCCTCCCTGTAGACATGCAGGCCCTTAAGGGAAGGGCAGTTTGCCCTAGAGCTCACCAAAGGGGCACGACTCAGAGCTTCCATGTTCTCAAGATGAAGTGTGTGGTTCTCCAGAGAGGCAGAAGACACCATGCAGGGCTCCCCAGGTGCCTCTTGTCTCCTGAAATAGCTAAGCAGTAAAAGCTGTGAACTGGCAAGCCCAAGGAAAGGCAGGGAATGATCTCCCTCAAAGATCCTCAGTTGAAGAGCACACCTCAGTCAGCATGGGGCCAGCATCCCTCTGCAAAATGCCACCTGCTGGACCAGGTGTCTTCCTTGACCAGGGTCACCACGTGTGATGGTGAGGGACATATGGCTCAGAGAAGCCAATAGGGCCTGAAATCTGGCCCAGGTTTCACTTGCCACGCCAAGAGTCCACAGGGCTGTGTCTGCCCGGAAGGGGCATCCTTCCCCAGATTGTTGACAGTCTCGGGGGGGCTTAGAGGTGGCTCTGACAATGCCACAGAAGACTGTGGCAATGGTGAGCCGATCAAACTTTGGCTTGGCCAGCCAACCACCTACCTACCCGCCACCTTAGCACTCTATAACCCTCAGGTTCTTAAACAATTTGGGGGGTAGCCCCAAGAAATTTGGTAGGGGGTAGCCCCAAAATACCACCATTTCTTCTACTCAAGAATGATCTTGGCTTAGTTTTAATTTTTTAAAGAGATGAGGCTGTCTTTGTACTCCAAGTCTGTGAAATAATTCACATCAATAACACAAAGAATAATACTCAGCTGGCAAAGCAGATGTTAGTATCCCTTTTTTCTGATGTCAAACTGAGGCTTTGAGATGAAGTGACTGTTGCACAGATAATAAATGAAAGAAATAGGAGTACACAGGTCCTTTCCCCCATACTCCAACCTAACAGATTTGGGAGCAATAGTCCTTCTTTAATAATTAATTCATATTCTGCATGGATGAGCTATAGGATATTACAACCAATTCTGCCACAAAGCGTATCACTACAAATAAATACTGCAAACTAATTCCCAATTTAGCTAGCTCAGATTTGGGACAAATCCCTTGAATCAAAATCTCTCAAAATCTACAAAATCTACATGGTGAGGGGCTTGACTTAGGCAATTTCCAAGGGTGCTTACAACTTCAGAATTCCCATAATTTGAACAAAAGTAAGCAATGAGTATATGACAGAAATTAAAACAGCCTTACCACAACCGTGCCAGGTATTATTAACTTAATTGTACAGATAAGACCAAGGCTTATCGGGACGTAACCTCTTGGCCAGGATCACGCAGCCAGTGAGTGCAGAGCCAGGATGAAGAGCATCTTTCTGCAGAGCCCACTCTCTGAGACCCCACACAGCCTGCATCGGCCAAAATACTGCTCCTTGGGTTCCACTGCCAGGGCTTCATACTGTGATTCATTTGGTCTGGAATATTTGGGGAGAACTCTCTATCATTCACACATTAGTGGGGATTAGTCCAAACATGGCCGCTCAAGGAGTGGGGAATTTGGTGGAGAACAGAGAATGCAGATAATTCAGACAGTGAGATGTTATTTGTCAGGTAGGCCTGCTGGGATAATGGGGGCTGCCATGGAATGAGGGATTATTCTGGCACCTGGAAGGTTCTGAAAGGCAGCTCAGAATAGCGGCTGCAAACCAGTGGTCTGCAGGCCATATGTGGCCCACAGCTGTGTTTTTGGTGAGCAAAGCACTTCTTTTTTTTAAATCATTGAATGAGTTGCCAACATTTTTAGATGTTTTCGTTTTGAAAATCCAAGTTTTTAACCGAGGCTGTGCTGGAATTTAGCAACAATAACCTGGCACTGAGAAGCCATGTGGCCTCTGGGTCTCTACTTCTCTAAAGTCGCCATTGTATCTAGTCTTAGTAATTTAAGTCAGCCACCTCCTCACCCACTCCCTGTAGGCATTTGAGGCCAAGACCCTTGTCCTGGAGGATCGAATTGGGACTGGGAATAGAACAGCCCTAGCAGGTGGAGCAGGGAATGTCAGAAAGGACAATGGGACAGTGCTAAAGGCAACGTCCCCTAATTCAAAATTTTGCAAATTAGACTGCCAGATTCTGTGCCATTAAGAAGCTGACCCAGTCTGGAGAAGGGATCAAGCTAAGCATAAAGATGATTTAAATGTGACATTAATACCAGCGCTCAGAGCAATGAGAATTAGTCCCAGAAGCCCCCTCCACTCTACCTGTTCTGCTCTCCGATATCCCACTCCCAATCCTAATGTCTTGATTCTTTCTCACCCCATTTCTCCAAGACTCTCCAAAGTCTCAGTCTTGGAGCTCATTCTTAGATTCCAATGTCCACTTCTTTTGCCATGGAGTCTGATGCCCCAGTTATGCAAGTCACAGTATTGTGTCATTTTTTAAATTTCACTAGATCAAAAATAGTTTATTGGGTAAAGGTTGTCGTCTGTCCCATTATTGGACTCTGAGTGGGGGTATAAAAATCTCCCCTAAGAATTCAGAACTACAACACAACATACATACTCTAATATATATTACCTATCTAACCCAGAAACTTCCAATCCAAGAAATTAATATAAAAGCTAGCCTCAATCTTATACCTCTGAGGCTCCAGGCAGAAACATAGATAAAACCTTTCCAAAGAGCAAGTCCTCCAACAAGGCTGCGCTACAGTCTAAAATGTAAAAACTCACAGAAAAACCAGCTCTAAATTCAAGACTATAAAATTCTCAAGAGAAAGGTGCACCAACAACAAAAGTCAGCATATATACCAAATATCAAAATTAGACCCCCTGAATTTTTATTTAAAAGAGACATCTGAGTTTAAATAAGTATGTTTAAGATTAATTTTTAAAATAGAGTAAAAATTAAACACATAGCTAAACACTCTGAAAAAAAGAACAAGAATATTTTAAAGAGGGACAAAGAGAGCTTTTAAATTATGAAAATCATGGTCATTGAAATAAAAATTCAATGGATGGATTAAACCACAAATTTGATATAGATCATTAGAGACTTAATGAACGAACGTGAAGGAAGATCTGAAGAATTTCCACAGCATAAACTGAAGAGAATTAAAAAGATGCAAAATATGAAAAAGAATTTAATAGATATGGAGGACAGAAGGTCCAACATGCTTCTAATGAAAGTTCTAGGTGGAATTTATACAATGCAATACCATGTGTCTCAATGAGAATGAATAAGATACAGCTACATACAACTGGATAAATTTCACTAACACAACGTTGAGTGAAAGAGAAATAGAAGAGTATATGGTTCCATTGTCGTACAGCTACAAATAGGTAAGACTAATCTACGGTGATAGAAGTGAAGATAGTGCTTACCCTCGACAGGAGAGATAGATATTAATAGTAACCAGAAGGGAGATTGAAGAGGCTGTTGAAGGTCTAGCATTGTTCTAGTTCTGCATCTGGGTGCTGGTTAAACAGAGGTTTCAGTTTGTAAATATTCATCAAACAGAACACCTTTGATTTGTGTATATTTTCTATGAATTTTATGCATCAATAAAATTTACATTTGAAGCAAAAAAAAGTTTGAGATAGAAAGAAAATGGGGTAAAAGCAACATTCTAGACATAAAGGCTGAAATTTTTCTGGAAATGACAACAGGCATGATTCTATAGACTCAGGACAATGAATCCTGAGCAGAATAAATAAAAATAAATCCATGTCTAGACATAATGTAGTAAAACTGCAGAAAACAACAGAGAGAGCTCTAAAGCCATCAGCAAAAAAAGAAAAATAAAATCTATAAAAAAATCACAGTAAGATTAATTTCAGACTTCACAACAGTCAAAAAAATTATAAGACACTGAAATATTAATATCTTCAAACTGCTGAAAGAAAATAATTGTTAATCTGAAATTCTAGACCCAACTACAATGTTGTAAAAGAGTAAAGATATAATGAAGACATTTTCAAATAAATCAAGATGAAGTATACTTGAGGAAGAAGAAATTAAGCCCAAAAGCAAAGAGTAAGCTACAAGAAGCGATGGTGAGCAAAATATTGAGTGAGCAAATAAGTAAATCTGAACATAATGACTAATTTAAAGTCTTTAAAAACAAAGTAGGGAGCTGTTAGGAGCTGAACTATGTCCTCGAAAATTTCATATGTTGAATTCCTAACCCCCAATACCTCAGAATGTGATCTTATTTGAAAATAGCATCATTGCAAATGTGATAGTTAAGCTAAAATGAGATCACTAAGGTGGGCTTTAATCCAAAATGACTGTTGTCCTCATAAAAAGGGAAAATGTGGACACAGAGACGGGCACAGGGAGAACAGCATGTGAAGGTGAAGGCAGAGATGAGAGCAATGCATCTAAAAACCAAGACAGCTAGAAAACCACCAAGAGCTTGAGAGAGGCATGGAACAGATCCTCACAGCCCATAGAAGGAACAATCATTTCTTTTTCTTTTCTTTTTTCTTTTTTTTTTTTTTTGAGACAGAGTCTTGCTTTATTGCTCAGGCTAGTGTGAGTCCCATGGTGTCAGCCTAGCTCACAGCAACCTCAAACTCCTGGGCTCAAGCAATCCTGCTGCCTCAGCCTCCCAAGTAGCTGGGACTACAGGCATCGGCCTCCATGCCTGGCTAATTTTTTCTATATATATTAGTTGGCCAATTAATTTCTATTTATAGTAGAAACAGAGGTCTCGCTCTTGCTCAGGCTGGTTTCGAACTCCTGACATCGAGCAGTCCGCCTGCCTCGGCCTCCCAGAGTGCTAGGATTACAGTCGTGAGCCACCACACCCAGCCAGGAACAATCATTTCTTAATCTCACCAGACTTGAAAATAGCATGGAAAATACTAAAGAATTCCATCAGGTTTTAATATAAGCATGCCTCATATTTACAGGGAACCAAAAAAATGTCCAAGAGACAAAAAAATTTGGCCTTGCTTAGAGCTAGGTAGAAACCACAGGAAGCTAACCAAATTCCAAATGTCAGGTGAATGACCATTGAAAATTGATGGGCCTCCTTGGTTGTGCAATGCAGCCAGGTAAGCAAAATGCATCGCTACAGCGGTGGAGTCATCGTTCCGAAGTGGAATATTCTCTTAGAAGTAATTTTCTTAGTTCTAGCTGATTACTTGACTTCACAAAAGAGGCAAATTACTCCAAAGAGGTGAGCAATTTATCTTAAATTAATTTCCTCATTCAGACCTCTTCCTCCTAGAACTGCCCAAGGTGCTATCTATCCCAGAAATGCCCAGTGCATTTCTGAGGGCTGTCATGTGAAATCATCAACTGGGACCACAGGGGCAGCAGGTAACCCAGAGAGAGATTGCCCTGCTCTTCCCTTAACCCAACCTGAAGTTCCGTAACTTCCAAACAGGCTGATAACCCAATCCGCATAACAAGAGCCAACTCCATGTTCAAGAATTGCAAAGGATGACAGTTGAAATGCAGACTGCCTTTTAATTTAGCTTTCCTTTATTGCAAAACAATAACAAAAAGACACAGCACATTGTAGACTACGCTTCCACACAGACTCTTCCTTCTTCATGTCACCTCTTAATAAAGATGGGGGAGTCGGCACAGCCAGAGCCACACCCGTCACCTGCATGGGGTCCCTAACGCGGGAGTCCTGGAGGCCGTCTGTTGATTCTGTCAGATCACAAGTCCCAGTCTGTCTTCACATCTAGGTTTTAACTCCGGGACGCAAGAAGTCCCTTATGTTTGTAATCTTGGGCGGCAAGGGGTGACTGGGAATAGTAAATACAAGCAGGCACTTCCAAGCTGAAGTGCAGCTTTTGCAAATCCCTGAGCCAAGAGGAAACTTGATCAGATTAGGGAATGATTAATGCTCAGTTCTGCATGGTTAGAGAGTGCAAAAGAATGAAGGAGTTGGAGTGCTGGCAAGATATAAGGCTAAAGAAATATGTAGAAGCTACATCTTTCTTTTAAGGCAAAAGTTCTCACACTAATTTAGCATGCACCAGAATCACCTGGAGGGCTTGTTGAGCCTCAGCAGGCCGGGCCCACTCCCAGAGTATCTGCTTCAGCAGATCTGGGGTGGGGCGTGAGAAACAGGGCTGCTCACACGTTCCCAGGTGCAGCTGCAGGTCGGGGGAACCACACTTTGAAAACCACTGTTCTGAGCTGTTCCTACATTATTCTGAATGCCTTGGAAACGGAGAGAACTGGAGGCTTCAGGAGGTATGACAGAAAGGTCTTGAAGAGAGTTTGGTGTCTGTGAAGGGCAAGGTCAAGACCAAGAGTCAGGAGGGTGTGGGGAGAGTAAAGACATTCTTTTGCTGTAGGAAAGAAGCTAAAACCCCAACTGGGGCTCATAGGAGGATGACTGGGTAATTTTTAAGGTGTAGATGAGGTTGGAGAGGATAAATCTGTAGATCCAACAGGACTAGGAATTGTAGAGATAAGAGAGGAGAATGGTAGTTTAGATCTGGGATTAGAGTTTTCTCGATGGACAAATAAAAAGAAAAGGGGACAAAGTGTTAGAGGCAAGGACCCCCAAAGACCCTCAACTCCCCTATGACTCGTCCTACGCACGGGCTTCGCCCTGGAAAATTCCAGCTATAGCTCCGAGAAAAATGCATTCCATGACGTGCTGACCACGGAATGCTCCGGGGAGTGCTGACTGCAATTGTTCCCGACCACCTGCCAGGTTGGAGATGAGTAACCAGTCACAAACAGCTTCGATGCCGATAAGACGCTGATTGGGGCTAATTAACCCAGACCCAAGCCTCATCGTCGCCCCACTCTATTTTTCTGTTTCTACTTCCTTGTTTCTGTATGCTTATAAAACCTACTAAGAATCCAAGTAAAGTAGACCTTGACAACCCTTTGCTTGGTCTCGTTCCTTTCTCTCGCCCATCTCTTTCAGGCACGGTCCCCCTTGACCCCACGAGTAACAGAAGGTCCCTCAGGCCGAGACAACAAAAGAGTTGGAGTGTTGGGCTGTGGGGCCTGAACTACTTAGGGAAAGAAATTAATACAGGCAAGTTCTGATAGATTCATGGAAAATGCCGAGAGCAATGGGCTGGAAGTTTTGATGAGATCAAAGCAAAGAAGGGAGGAGCTGGGGCTTGAGAGTGGCCAGTTAGTGCTGAGATGCGAGGGGTAGAGAAGTTCCAGGCACAGCAGCCGTGAACGGGAGGCCTCCAAGGAGTCCCCCGAACCCAGGGCAGCTGCATGCAAAATATCAAGCGATGTGCAAAAGATCATTTTCTCCCTGAAAGATGACTCATAACCTCAAAAATGTCCCTGCCCCATAACTGAGATTCAGTGGCAGTGTATATCCTCAGAAGAGAAGAACAGAGCTGGATTTGAGAAGAACTGTGAGAACTGTGCAGCTGGACTTTTGCAGGACAGAAGACAATAAAGTAAGGACTAAAGTCTACCTGAAAGTAGACAAATTTCCCAGGGCTGAGAGATGGCTGTGACAGTCACTGGAGATGGCAATTATAAAAGCACTTTGTAAACAGTAAAGCATTTCAAAATCTGTAAAGTTTTTTATTATTATAATTTATTTTCTGATTACTAAAATCAAAATTCCCCCATTAGAAATTTTTGACAATACAGAACATTAAAAAAGACAACTAAAAACTACTCAAGTTTGATGATTATGGTTAATTCTAGTAGATTTAGAGTGAAATGACTACAGGTAACAGCTGGCTGCCTTTCTCAGGTGAGCCTGGTATCAGGAAGACCAAAAGTCTGATCAGAGAAGCCCAAAGAAGTGAAGCCCTCTTTGCCAGGCTCTTTGTGCCCAAGGGTCACTCAACTCATTCCTCCAGCAAGAGAGGCTTCCGTTGGAAGAGACAACATTCATTTCTATTACAGAGCCATCGGTACAAAAAATGAAAAAAAAATAGTGCCTATAGGTCTCTGGTGACACCAGAGTTATAAGTTCAACAGATTTCATCTACAGCTCTGGTCTTTAATTGCTGACATTTTAAATTTTGCATTACATTTCTGTGCATACCCTATAACCTCACTTATGATTAAAAAATTAATTTACTGTAAAAGTCCTGTTTTCCAGCATAATGGAGACTGGAAGTTGCTTGGTTAATTGGGTTTTTTTAAGGTGGAAAAGAAATATTTTTAAAGAATACATGCACACCTTAAATTTTAACTTAAAATATGAGTTTTGAGCAGGAAGTTGATTGGTTGGTAAGTTTCTCCATGTGAATAATGCCACTCATTTTTCTCTAAGCCATTCTTTTTTTTCTTTCTTTCTTTCTTTTTTAAGAGGTCTCACTCTGTCACCCAAGCCAGAGTCCAGTGACATAATTATAGCTCACTGCCCCCCAAACCCTGGGCTCAAATTATGCTTCTGCCTCAGCCTCTCCAGTAGCTGGGACCACCATGCCTGGCTAATTTTTTTTATTTTTTTTGGTAGAGACAGGGTCCCTACCCTGCTGTTACCCAGGCTGATCTTAGGAACTCCTGGCCTCAAGTGATTCTCCCACCTCAGCCTTCCAAAGTGCTGGGATTGCAGGTGTGAGCCACCGCACCTGGCCTTCATTCATCACTTAGGGTAAAACTCCTGGCTCCTGGCGCTGCAAATCATGGGTACAGGTCAAAGTCCTGTTCTGTAGCTCAGGACCCGCGATTTGGTTTCCCAGTTATCTCACTTGCTTTCAACCCAAACCTCAGATCATAACCTACGTTTTCTTTACTTTAAGAACCACAGGAAGTATAAGTAGAGAATTTTTCAGAGTGCAGATGTTTCCATTCCTCCACAATCATTTAAAGTTGCCTCACCCACACCTAATTCAAGAACATTTCTTAATTCTCTGTTAAGCCTTTCCCAAAGCATTCAATTTAGTTTTCATTTTAAAATTCTCAAAATGAATAATATGTAAACTGGTTCTTAAAAGAATGAAGATTTTAGCCTCTACTGTTGAATGATGACAAAGATTAATAAGGATTAGCATATAGTAGTAATTTATACTATAGCAAATCTTCCACAAGGATTTTTTTTTCCAGCATATTATGGGATACAAATGTTAAGGTTACGTACATTACCCTTGTACCCCCTCCCCGCTTGAGTCAGAGCTTCAAGCGTGTCCATCCCCCAGTGGGTGTGCATCACACTTATTATGTATGTATATACACAAAGACTTTTTTTTTTTAAGACAGAGTCTCGCTTTGTTGCCCAGGCTAGAGTGAGTGCCGTGGCGTCAGCCTAGCTCACAGCAACCTCAAACTCCTGGGCTCGAGCGATCCTGCTGCCTCAGCCTCCCGAGTAGCTGGGACTACAGGCATGCGCCACCATGCCCGGATAATTTTTTCCTATATATATTAGTTGGCCAATTCATTTCTTTCTATTTTTAGTAGAGACGGGGTCTTGCTCTTGCTCAGGCTGGTTTCGAACTCCTGACCTCAAGCAATCTGCCTGCCTCGGCCTCCCAGAGTGCTAGGATTACAGGCGTGAGCCACCGCGCCCGGCCTACACAAGGACTTTTAAAAGAAACAAAACACCAGTTACAACAGAAATACTTTTTGAAGTTAAAAAATAGAATGAAGTGGATATTATGCTTGTTTATATACCAGAAATACATACCCATGGCTTTTTACAAACAAGGCATACAATCATTTGAATTAAGTGGAAAAGTCAGATCAGATGAGGATAATTACATTGTTACAGATTTTAAACTCTTATTTTTAAAGTAAACCTCATATTTTATAGATTTACTTACTATTTGAATAAATTACACAATTACAATAACAAACATATCTGACATACACATGCATGGAAACAAACACACCTGATTCCTGCTAAGCATATAATCTCTACAAGTGGGAGCTTAACTACACAGGTGAGCCACAGAGTAATTACAATGTCTCATGAGGGAACAGCACACAGTGAGCAGTCATCTGTGTTTTAAAAGAAGAGTGGAGAACATTGTTTGATCCATAAGTCCCTCAAGTGGAAGACAAGAATATGAAGTGACAGTCCCTTAAGAGAGATTCTATTATATACACCGAAAAAAAAAAAGTCAGCTAAGCGTTACACATCGATTAGAATGGCTAAAATCCAGAACACTGCCAACCCCAATTTCTGGTGATATGGAGCAACACACACTCCCATTCATTGCTGGTGAGAACACAAAATGGCACAGCCACTTTGGAAGGCAGCTTGTCAGTTTCTTACAACGTTAAACTTAGTCTTACCATTTGATCCATTATTGCGCTCCTAAGTATTTGGCCAATTGATTTGAAAGTTTACGTCCATACAACAATTTGAATGTTTACAGAATCTTTATTCATAATTTCCCCAAACTGGAAGCAGCCATCTCTGTCCATCAATAGATGAATAAACTGTGGTATATCCATACAATGGAACACTACTCAGCAATTAATGTGCTATCAAGCCATGCAAATAAATAGATAAATCTTAAATACATATTGCTAAGTGAAAGATGCCATTCTGAAAAGGCTAGATATTATGTGATTCCAGTTATATAAAATCCTAGAACAGGCAAAAGTATAGAGACAGTAAACAAATTCATAATTGCCAAGGGATTGGGGACAGAGTAAGGCTGAATAGGTAAAGCAGATGGGAATTTTTTTTAATTTTAATTTTTATTTTATTTTAGCGTATTATGGGGGTACAAGTGTTAAGGTTACATATATTGCCCATGCCCTCCTCCCCCCTCAAGTAAGAGCTTCAAGCATGTCCATCCCCCAAACGTTGCACTTCTTACTCGTTGTGGTTGTATATACCCCTTCCCTCCTCCCCCTCCCACCCTCCCGACACCCAATAAATGTTACTCCTATATGTCCACTTAGGTGTTGATCCGTTAATACCAATTTGCTGGTGAGTACTTGTGGTGCTGGTTTTTCCATTCTTGAGATACTTCACTTAGTAGAATGGGTTCCCACTGTATCCAGGAATATACAAGAGGTGCTATATCACCATTGTTTCTTAAAGCTGAGTAGTACTTCATGGTATACATATACCACATTTTATTAATCTACTCATGAATTGATGGGCACTTGGGTTGTTTCCATAGCTTTGCAATTGTGAATTGTGCTGCTATAACTATTCGAGTGCAGGTGTCTTTTTCATAAAGTGACTTTTGATCTTTTGGGTAGATGCCCAGTAGTGGAATTGCTGGATCAAATGGTAGATCTACTTGTATCGCTTTGAGGTATCTCCATATTGCTTTCCACAGAGGTTGAACTGGTTTGCAGTCCCACCAGCAGTGTAGGAGTGTTCCTCTCTCTCTGCATCCACGCCAGCATTTGTTGTTTGGGGACTTTTTTATGAAGGCCATTCTCACTGGAGTTAAGTGATATCTCATTGTGGTTTTGATTTGCATTTCTCTGATGATTAGAGATGTTGCACATTTTTTCATATGTTTGTTGGCCATTATTCTGTCTTCTTTTGAGAAGTTTCTATTCATGTCCTTTGCCCATGTTTTGATAGGGTGGTTTGATTTTTTTCTTGCTGATTTTCCTGAGTTCTAAATAGATTCTAGTTATCAGCCCTTGATCAGATGTGTAGCCTACAAAAATTTTCTCCCATTCTATGGGTTGTCTGTTTGCTCTCTTGACAGTTTCTTTGGCTGTGCAGAAGCTTTTTAATTTCATTAGGTCCCATTTGTTTATTTTTGTTGCTGTTGTGATTGCCTTTGGGATCTTCTTCATAAATTCTTTGCCTAGGCCAATGTCCTTGCAGGTTAGATGTATTTCTTGAAGGCAGCAGATACTTGGCTTGTGTTCTTTTATCCATTCGGCCAGCCTATGTCTCTTGAGTGGAGAGTTCAAGCCATTTCACATTTATTGAGATAACTGATAGGTGGGGAAGATTTCTGTTCATTATGTTGGGTTGAACTTTGTTGCTTTGTTTTCTTTCTTGAGCCATTGTAGTGTCTGGGCTTTGATCTTTAGCTTTGAGTAGATTTACATTCCTGAGTGTTTATTGTGCTGATCCGTGGGTAACACTGTTTTGAGTACTTATGGAAGGGCTGGTCTTATCTTAGTGAATTCTCTCAGTCTTTATCTGAGAATGTCTTGATTTCTCCTTCATATACAAAACTTAGTTTTGCAGGGAATAAGATTCTAGGCTGGGCATTGTTCTGTTTCAAAAGAGTGAGAATGGGGGCCCAGTCTCTCCTTGCTTGTAAACTTTCAGTAGAGAAGTCTGGTGTTATTCGAATTGGCTTTCCCTTATATGTTACTTGCTTCTTTCATCTTACAGCTCTTAGAAGGACCTCTTTAGTTGATATTTTGGTCAGTCTGATGACTGCATGTCATGACATCTTCCTGTTTGCATTGAATCTCCCAGGGGTCCTCTGAGCTTCTTGAACTTGTATATCAAGATTTTGAGCAAGGCCTGGGAAATTTTCCTCTATTATATCTTCAAATAGCTTGTCCAACCCTTGAGTGTTGTCTTCTTCCCCTTCTGGCAACCCTATGACCCTCACCTTAGGTTTCTTCACATAATCCCATATCTCTTGTAGGCTTTGCTCTTTTCTCTTGTTTCTCTGCTCTATCTCTGTGACTGATTTATTTAATTGGAAGGTGTTATCTTCAATCTCTGAGATTCTTTCTTCTGTTTGATCTACCCTGTTCTTGAGGCTTTCCACTGAATTTTGTACTTCCCTGAATTGATTCTTCATTTCCAGGAGTTTGGTTAAACTTTTCTTCCTTATATCAATTTCTTTAGTGAACTTTTGTCCTAGGTCCTGGAGGCTTTTTGTGGTTTCTTTGTGTTGGTGATTGAGTTGTTCTTGCAAGTGTTGATTTCTCTTATGATCCACATTCAGAATTCCTCTTCTGTCATTTTGGTTGCCTGATTTTTGTTGGTGTCCGTTTTTAAGGGGCTGGTGCTTCTCTTTGGGGGTGTGGTTTCCGTTTGGTTCTTCATATTTCTGGAGTTCCTTCGCTGATTTCTTCCCATGTCAATCAGTTGTTGTTTCTTTCCTTTGGGTTTTCGTTTGGGTATTCACACACCTTGTTTAGTTTCTGAGCCAGTAGGTGGTGTCTGTAGGTAAGGTTTGACCACTCCCTGTATAATGAGTGAGTAGTGCTGTGAAGATGGTGTGCAGGGTGTCCTCCTTGTCAGTAAGTGGTGCTTGCTTGGAGGAACAGGCTACGCTGTTGTTTTTGTGACCTGTGACCAGCTCTTGTTCCCCTGGAGAGGCACTGTAGTGCCTCAGGTGGTCAGTGGGGCCCTGGGACTTTCAGGTGTGTCCTTTTCTCCCTCTCAGTGAGGGCTGGTCTGGGAGAGAATCTGGGTGGAGCTGGGTTGGGTAAGCCTGCCCTCAGGCATCACCAATGTCGTTAGCAGGGGTCAAAGTTCTGTTTTCTACTTCCAGGAAAAGCCGTCAGGGAGGGCTGGAATGGCCCCACTCTGTCAGAGAGTCTGCGTGTGGAGTGGGGCTGTCTGAGACCTGCAGTCTGGAACGGGCCTCGCTTCTTTCCACCCTCCCCAACTCCGCAGCTACTCCTGGGCCTCTGCCAGCAGGCCAGACCACACGCCACCAGGCCTCCCCTGGCTGTGATGCCGGCCAGGAGGTTCCCTGCGCAGGAAAGCTACCTGGGCTGGGCACACAGCCTCCTTTTGGGAGGAGGGTTGCCCTCTAGGACGCTGATCTGCCTCTGAAGGCACACACACCTCAGTAGGCTGTTCACGTACATCCCTTCTATGTCCCGGGCAATGTGAGACCTGGGTGCACAGGTTCTGGTCTGCAGGTCTGACCTCTGGGTTCCAGAGTTCAAACTATATCCCCACCAGGGAGAGGAATGCCAGTCCCAATTCGCCCACAGGGAGCCCAAGCTGGGTCTATGTCTCTCAGCCTCAGGGTCTGCCCCGTTCTCCTGAGATCACCGAGCCAGCAGCTCCTAGGAGGGTTGGCGGGTGGGGAGCTCACCGTCTGAATTCCCCTCAGTCAGCTGTAGGGCCCCAAAAGGGAAGGTCCCATTCCCTGGAGGTGCCTCCGGCTGGTGGCTATATTATCTCTCTGCGGATACGTGGGGGGGGGGAGAATGAAGCAATATGGCGCCTGCTGCGCAGCTTGGGTCTGTGCACAGGGAGGTGCTCTGAAGGAGTTGGGAGCCTGCTGCCGTGTCCGCTACAGGCTTACTGCTCACTGGCAGTGGCTATCTCTGGGCTGGTGTCCGCAGGTCTCTCCACCCACTGGGGCGCCCGCCAGCAGTCCAAGATGCAATGGAGGGGAGAGTTAATGACTCTACCTACCCTTGCTGCTGGTCTCCAGGCTGTTCCAAAGGTCTCAGCTTCCAGTTCTCCTCCGCAACCTCCTCCCGTGGAGTCTCCCGTGGTCTCACGTACCCCTCCTTCCAACCCTCATCCAATGTATGCTTGTCTTCTTGCTTCTTTCTTCTAATTTCTGCTAGAATCTGTCTTTTCTGCAGAGACACTCCGTCTGGCGGTGTTTCTCGTCCACCATCTTGATTCGGATCTCAGATGGGAATTTTTTAGGGCAGTAAAACAATTCTATGTAATATCGTAATGGTGGATACATAACACTATATATTTGCCAACATCCATAGAACTTTATAGCACAAGGAGTGAACCTTAATGTAAGCAATTAAAAAAAATCATTTAGAGGGATCCCAGGATGGAATGCACAATGTAACAAAGCAACATAACTGTATTACAAATGTATGAAACAACATAACTGAAGGGGTAGAGAGAAAGGGTGCTGACCTAAGTAACTTTGGAAATGATCAGTCTATGAGACTAAGGGCAAAAGGAACTGTACCTAACACTATACTCTAATTGATAAAGTGGATTCACATGAGCTACAGGTTAACAATTCTGAAACCACTATACATGTATTCTGAATTGAACAATGAAGAAAATGGATAGCAGGTGGTAGGAGCCAGGTTTCTCACTGCTGGAGTAGGAGTTTACAGATAAGCAAAGAGAGGAGACCACAATGATCCCTGTGGTAATGTATTAGAGTTGGAGACATCAGTATGAACTCATGTTTAGCTTAATTTGGATACAGATGATTACATATGGAAATATTTATAGAAACATATGGGTTAGTATATACACACATATATCTCTTTGTTCCATCAGCTAAGGGGGCCTAGAAGCAATGATACACCAGCAGCAACAAGCATACCTAATGCCCAGATCTTGGTCTCTACTACCATTCTCCAATAAAGGGAAGCAAGGGTCCTTGGAGAGATGGCTGATGCTAGGACTAGAGCAGGAAATATACAAGGTATGATTGGATCATCTTATACTGCCAGAAGTTAAGGGATTGCTCAAAATATAAATAAATTTAGAACTCCACAAAAATGAGGGTATGGCAAAGGGATACAGGAACCAACTGAAAGAGCTGCCAATGCCTAAAGGTGGAAAAATTTGAGCAAAAATAAGAAGTAGTATTAGATTATAACACAAAAAACAAGTATCCATGAGTCCACACTGGTATGAATAAGCAATTGAATAAACAAATGGGGTGAAGAAATAAATTGCAGAGAAATTCCAAATAACTTGTGTAGATACTCTGCCCTCACGAAGATAGAGGACTCTTCCACTCTTTAAGTATGGACTGTGCAAAGTGACTTTCTTCCAGAAAGTACAGCATGGAAAAGAGGGAACAAGTAACTTTACAGTAGAGAAACCTGACAAACACTACCCCATCCAGCTTCTCAAGGTCAACACCAACACCCATAAATCACGTTGATACTCTTGATAGGACATGAAAATGGCACTTTACCTCTGTGGTCTTCCTCCCTAAAACTCATAACTCCAGTCTGGTCATGAGAAAAGCATAGAGTCCCAATTCTACAAAATACCTGACCAGTATGCCTCAAAATTGTCAAGGTCATCAAAAACAAGAAAAGCCTGAGAATCTGTCACAGCCAAGAGGATCTTAATAAGACAGGACGAAATGTAATGAGGTATCCTAGATACGATCCTAGAACAGAAAAAAAAATTAGGTAAAAACTAAGAAAATATGAATAGAAAAACAAGCACCACATGTACTCATCATAAAATTGGCTTTAATAGATCAACACGTATGTGCACATTTAGTAATAACATTCATCATGTGTCGGGCAGATGGGAGGGGGAGGAGGGGATGGGTATTTTCACACCTAATGAGTGTGGTGCACACCATCTGGAGGATGGACACACTTGAAGCTCTGAGTCAGATGGGGCAAAGGCAATATATATAATCTAAACATTTGTGCTCCCATAATATGCAGAAATAATAAAAAAATAACATTCCCAACTAAGTAGGACTATTAAAAAAACTAAGAAAATATAAAGTATGGATTTTAATTAATAACAATATTTTGATATTGCTTCATGGATTGTAACAAACGTACCACACTAAATGTAAATGTTAATAATAGGAAAACAAAGTAGAATACATGGGAACTCTATATTATCTTCACAATTTTTCTGTAAATCTAAAACTATTCTAAAAATTTTTTTTAAAGGTGAGCTAATTTAGAGAAGCCACTCATTAGCCAAGAAATCTGCCTTTTTAAGAAAAATATTACTGAACTATAAATATATACCAAACAATTAAAAATCTATTCCTAAATTCTAACCCTATTAACAAAATTACAACATGGCTGACTAGATAGGTCAAAGCTTCCATTAACAATGTACTATTTAACATTTGCTAATTTGGAAAAGCTGAGAAAGAAAGTGTATACTTTTAAGTGAAAATAAAACATTTACTTAAGGATCTTAGCAGAAAAAAATGAATAGATATTTAAAATGTAAATGTAATTTTAGTATAGAGTGGCTCCTTTATATTCATTCATCCAAATTACATAAGCTTTTGGTAGATAGCAATGAAGAGTGATTAATCAATCAATGAACAGAACCCCATGATAATTGTATTATTAGGGAGGGGTCTATTTCATTATTTTTAAATCAAATGAGTAAACCTGGTCTATTTTACAGCAGGGGCCCAGACTTAGTCACCTTTTCCGTTCCCTGGCAATAAGGCCAAATAGGCTACTTCAGCTATAGTAATATGCACAAAACTCTCCTAACTGATACTCCTGCTGTGATTCTGAGACACTGCTTGGCCTTTTGTTTTAACATTGCACTGTGTGAATTTATTATGGGCTAGATTTCGGGTAGAGTAAAGCATTGAAATGATCCTGTCCTTGGAGGTTCGTCCTGTGGGAATAACTTACAGGTGATGCCCACATGTAAGGAGATCTTTCAAAACCCACTTACATAGTGCCCAATTGTTTTCTACAGAGAATAGTTTGATGGTCAAGTCCATTCACCTGTTTACTGCGGTACTACCTTATGATCAACTAGGGAAGCTGCATGGTATGTTAGGTTAAAGCAAGGCCCTGGAGGGCTCAGTCCTGTTAGAATCATGCACAGTGGGAAATGAATAATATTGACCTTGCTGACTACAGAAACACACAGACAAGAGCCAGCCTTGCCCAAGCCACAGGTTGATGTTTAATCTGAAAGACTACAAAAAGGAACCTGAGCTATGGTTCTAGAAGAGAAGAGAGGGAGAGAAGGTCAGAAGGACTCCTCGGTTGCCCGGGATACCAAGGTTACCACGTGTCCTGACAGTCCATGAAAGAAAATGCACAGAGTTCATGTCTACATAACCCAGTCAACCATGACTAAGTAAATAGCTTTTTAAAAGACAGGCAGGACATCGATTAGCTCAAGGAGGCAACCAGCAGTACCGGGAGGGTGGAAACCGTGGAGAAGAGGAGTACAGCTGGCCAACTGGAGGAGAATGTGTCCTGGGAAAGGTGGGGGCTTGGCTGGGTGCAGCCACGTGGTGGTTACCTGTGGCCAAGGAATATCTGAGATGATCAGTCAGGGTTTACAAAGACTGTGGCTCATGTGTTTTCTTTGTGAGCTGACTCTTATGCCCTAAACCATCAATAAGTAAATAGTTTCACCTCACCACAAAGCTTACTTGTCTGCTGTTTCCAACTAAGTCAGAGCAATCACTAAACTCTCACAACAACCGTCAATGACCCATGTCAAACTGCAAGTGGCTTTGAGTTCCTGGATCCAGGGATACTTGCCTCTAATTCCCCCAAACCATAGCATGAATACTAGGCAATCGCTGTCATCCACCACCTGGATGGGCATGTTCTGTTAGAAGGGAATTTTTGAAGCCAATTGTTCTATAAGAAGCAGGCAAAGGGTTGAATCTTGAGGGAGCATGCTGACCATAGCACAAATGTCACCCAGGATCCAAAAGGTCTCTGCAGCTGTTTGGCTTTCAAAGACATGAATCGTCTTGGATATTTCTGGGCTAGAATTAGTGCCCATGCTCTGTGTACTCCCTTGCGTTGTTTGGCTGGCATTTTTCCTGCTGTTTCTGAGAAAGTGTTAGACCTGGAAGTGCGAGGCAGATGGCCAAAGAGCCCCTTGCTGTGCAATGTCCCTAAATAACTGTTCTTTCTCTTTAGACTTGCAAAATCATTGGGCTACACAGCAACAGTGGACCATAGCTGGCCCTAATAAAGGAAATTACTGGACTAGGCTAAGCCTGTCCCCTTAACTCTACATCCAAAAATCCAGTGGATGGCATCAGCATTTCCACATCCGGAGTAGTCCTGAGACCACAGTTATAGAAAAGCACGGTGGATGGAGGGAAGGCTGAGCTGGGATTGGAGCACTGGGCTTCCTATCGCTGCCCCTGCCCTTGTGACCCCAGGCAAGTCATCTGAACCCTCTGAGCCTTCATTCTGGCTCTCAAAAAATAGGCTAGGGGTGTTCTGCGGGGCATGGTTGGCTCCTCCAGCCTCACACTACACCCTTCTCCAGCCTACTTTCTGTCCTTCCAGGCTGAACTGTATCAAAGGACTCTTTTGCCCTCTGGCTTCTGGCTGGTGTCTGCCACTAGGGATCCCCAGGAAGAGGTCAGAAGGAGGGAGGAGAGTGAGGCTGGGGTATTCATCGGCCCCCTACTCTTTTGCTGCAGAGTCTCCTGGGAGTAGCACTGTCCCTCTCCTGAAGGTCCCTGCTCTCTCAAGGCAGCCCTGTCTAAGTCTTCTCCTTCTGACTTCCGGAAACTCTCCGTGCTCTGTGCGTGGCAGGTGGGGGGCAGAGGCAGTAACAGCTCCACTGTTACTAGTCCTGAGGTATCACACCATCCTGTGTGGTTCCCTATTCCCACCTATGCTTTTGTAAATGGTTTACTAAATTGGGGCCCTCCTTGAGGTCCCTTAATTTGAGATTGCAAACTGTTCCCTGCTGAGACCATGACTAACACAGTGAGCCACATTCTAGGTATGCCAAGTATCTCCAGGGTACTTCTGGGCTCTCAATTGCAGTTTGATTTGAATTTCATGGATGCTAGATCTGACAGAAGATTGAAACCAGCTTCCACAGCACCGATTATGAGTTTTTGAATTTTTCAAAATATCTTCACTGTTCTCACTGACTGATGCTAATGTAAGTGAACAGAATACATTTCCTCTTAAAAGTATCTTATTCGAAAAATACCACTTTGTTTTACATATCAGGATGTCATATAAATTTTATCAGAGGAAAAAAAGAGGGGAATTTACTGCTTTAAAAGGTTTGGTAACCACGGGTTGATGACTTCTAGGATCCTTCCAAGATTCTAAGACTCTAAAGATTACGCTTTGAGGAGCTTGGCAATGCCTCACCTCTCCCAATCAAGTTTCTGAGCAGGGAAGCAAGGTGACAGCCATTAGAGGCAAAAGTACAGGAAAAACTCTGGGCTTCTTCCTGCCATCTTTCCCGCCCCTCCCAGGGTGGCAGCACTGCAGGCCCAGCACCTGCAAAAGTGAGGAGTGCAGCAGAGCGTCCCTCCCTGCGGTTCCCCCCATACCCTCATCAGACATGGTCAATTCTTGTCCCAATCAAGATCTTTCCTGGTAATATAACAATATCCATAGCTCCCTGCTATTTCTTGATAACCTGTATGTGCCAGGCACTATGTTTAATGCTTTACATATGTAACCAATAACTGACATTACCAGTAGTTTCTCAAATTATAATGCGAGCAGCCCCATTAACCTGACCAGCAGGAAATCCTGCCCCTGACCACCCTGACCAGCAGGAAGTCCCACCCCTGCACATGCTGACTAGTAGGAAGTCCCACCCCTGCCCATCCTGACCAACAGGAAGTCCTTCCCCTGCCCATGCTGACTAGTAGGAAGTCCCACCCCTGCCCACCCTGACCAGCAGGAAGTCCCACCCCTGCCCACCCTGACCAACAGGAAGTCCCTCCCCTGCCCATGCTGACTAGTAGGAAGTCCCACCCCTGCCCACCCTGACCAGCAGGAAGTCCCACCCCTGCCCACACTGACCAGCAGGAAGTCCCAACCCTGCCCACCAGCCAGTGCTGGTGCCTCTTTCCCCTAGTCACCAGGTGCAGGCATCTGTGTGCTCACCTATGGGAGGGGATTTCCCAGCCATCTCACTGGCTTCAGTCTCCTCACCCCAAGACTCAGTCAAAATTTAACCCCACACTATACAGGGTCCCTTTTTAGGCCATTTCTCTTAGCCAATTCCTCTGAGGCCCAAGTCTGCCTGCAGGAGGGCTGGATGGGGACAAGAAGGAAACTGGGTGGAGACAAGGAGCACTGCCTCCTCAGGGAACAAGGGACACCCAGACTCTGTTCTCTTTATCCACTCAAGGCCAAGGACAGCTCCCTCCATGGCCCCAGGCTCCACACCTTTCTACCCTGTTGGTAGTTTTATTTCAGGGTCTTCTTCACTCCACCCCTGCTTAGGGTCCTCCTAAAGCTTCCTGAAGAGTGTTCTGAATTTCATATGTTAGGGACAAGAGCTGAGAATCTTATTCCCTTCCCTCTTAAAGGTCTAAAACTCCTCCTCAAATTGTTAGAGGTTCCTACCAGTACTCTTTTCCCAAGGGAGGCTGATGAAGTGGTTCCCTCCAGGAAGGAATCCAAGTCTTCTCCAAAGTGACATTTGTGGTCTCTAAAAGTGGCTGGCCAAGGTTCTAGGACCTGATGTGCCAACCAATGCTAAGTATACACACCTCGTTTACTCATCTCTGTAATTCCCATGTGACACCTGAGGAAACTGAGGCTCAGAGAAGTAATTTGCCCCGAGGTTACTCAGCTAGATTTTCAAAACCAGTCTATTGGATTCCAAAGCCCAAGCTTAATCCAAGTGGTGGCTCCATTCTTTGAGCATCTCTTCTTTGTTCCCCTTAACAAGATCACAATAATTGAATAATAATAATGACTGAGCTTCAGAGGCTGCAGGTTACAGTGGCCCTGTCCCTACACTCCAGAAAATGTTTGTCTGTATCTTCTTTTTGTAGAGTAGAAAAAAAAAAATACAAATATTCCTATTTCTAATTTCTGATATGGAAAGAAATCTCTCGAATAAATCCTGCTGCTCTGGATTTAAATTAATCTTGTATTGTCGGGAGACCGTGAGTCTAAAATTGAGCACTTGGGGAGCCAGGAGCAATTTTTAGAAACACAGTGAATGACAGAGCACACGGAGGCTCAAAGTCACAGCCAGGCTAATGTGTCTGATGAATGAGTTAGCAAAAAACGTTGTTCTACTACCGTTCAAACCCCCAAAGTCAGACTAGGCTGTTTTTAGATTATATAAAGGTTCTGCTAAGTTCATCTCAAGTTCAATGATGTGGAAGAAGTGCTCGGGTATCATCGCTATGCAGCGGGAGGAGTTGAGACTCTGGGGGCAGGAAAGCAAAGTCCAACCCCAGCTCTGCCTCAGGTGCAGCATTTAACTTCTCTGAAGCTCAGGACCCTCGTGTATAAAATAGAGATGATACTACATGCCCTGTTGTGAAGAGTCAACCCCCCGGCCCAGAACTGTCCTGATGCATGAATAAATATTTAATATTCAGACTAATCATGGGCTAAAGCCCCGGAGGTCTTTCATAGGAGCACTCTGAGGGTTAACTCCTTTCTCTAAGTCAAAGCCAGGGGCGTGGTGAAGGTCACACAGGAGAATACAGAGTAAGAAGAAAAAGGGCAGAGAGGCACAGGTATGAACAGACCAGGCGACACCAGGAAGAAGACCCAGAAGGGTCTGCAAGGGGCCAGGCATCCCCAGGGGAGAGGGAAATATGGAAGCCCAGGGGAAAGGGATTTATATGAGCCAAGGTGGCCACAGTCAGATGCTGAAGGTAAGCGCTGAACTCTGTGCAGGTGACTCGTGGATTAGGAGGTCACGGGGACCTGGGTCAGGGTTCCAGCAGGAAACCTAGAGATGGCAGCTCCAAAGACAGTTAAATGAAGAGAGTGTTCACAAGGCTGTGGGCAGACAGGGGATGAAGTTCCCTGGGTGGGAATAGCAGGAAGCCACTACCACCCCTAGGCCTGGAGGTGTAAGTGGGGTGGGTTCTCCAGGGTGGTGGGAACTATATCTGGGGGTGGCTATCAATTGGGGAAAGGGGAGCCTCAGAAGAGGAGGTGGCCACTGCCAACCCTGCACTTCAGGGCGGGGTGAGGCACCAGTGCCACTGGTTGTACTATGATGGTGACTCCTCCCTCCTTTCCCTTCCCCCACCCTGCTATCTTCCTCTAGAAGCCAGAGTGCAGGGAGCCTGGGGGTGCAGTCTGCAGAGGCCGACCTCCTGGGGAGCAGGGCGTGGGGAGAAGGGTCCGGGCGCATATCCAGCCCCACCCCCACCCTATGAGAGTGGGCAGCTTCCATAGCCAGGTGGTGAGGATGGGTGGCAGGAAGGGACAACAGGCCCCTTCCTCACAGTGGCCCCATAAACAACTACAATCCCTATACATACACCTGAAAAATACAGTGCAATATAATGCCACTTCTTTTAAAATAGCCTATCATTCATAATTTCTCAAAGTCTAACTGGCCTTTCCCCAACTGGTCCAAATTGAATTTTCCTGCCTGCTGTCACACGGGGAGCTGAGGATGAATCACCTCTCAAGACTGTGCACAAACACCTCTGCGGCACTCTCAGAGGGCAACTAGCTACTGCGCTATTTCTTTTAGAAACTGTAATTCCCAAATCTGAAAACTATTTGAGAAAGTACTAAAAAAAAAAAACCGGCTATGTCTGCTCTGCTTCTCTCTCTGCGTCATCGCTGCGCAGGGAAAAGAACAATTTCAGCTCCTTTTGGGAATACAGATGTGCCCTGACCTACCTTCCCTCCCTGACTGCCCTGAGCTATCTTGGAAATTGGGTCTGCGCTGGGGCCTGCATGTCCTCAAAAGCCTGAGCGAACCGCCTGGCCGCAGAGGACGGAGGGGTTTGGCTTTTACTTTTCCAGCCTTTTCCCTCAGGCCTGCCCCCCTCCCCTGTGCACCCCCTCCCACACGGACACACCTGCACACGCACCTGCGCATGCACCTGCAAGCGCACACACGCACTCACACACTCACACTCTGATGCAGTCCACGGTGCAGTCTGCAACCACCTCCAACCCCGGGAAAGCACCAGCGTGAGTCACTCCACCCAGAGGGGGAGCCAGACTTCCCAGGCGACACTGGAGCTGCTTTCCCTGAATGCCGCAAACCAGGAGCACAGACCCTTGGGATCGCAGGACCCGGTCCAGGAAGAGGCCTGGCAGTGCCGGACGCCCCGGTCAGTGCATAAACCCTCTGCAGCCTCTGCCCAGCCCGTGTCAGCAACTCTGACAACCTCTCGTTTGGTTCATTCTCCTCCAGAATCTACGCCTTCCTGGCCCTTCTGAATGGGAGGTGTGAAGGGGGAGGGCACGGAAGCAGGCTAAGACTCATCCTCCCTCTCTTTAGGAATTCTCCCAGTTGACATATGGATCGAACCATATGGAATTGCTGTTATTCTCAAAAATGCCGAGATCCTTTTGTAGTTTATAAGTGTGACGATTGGGTTTTCACGCTCATGTGTGAGATGTGCCTCCCTTAAACCTTGTTACGATGTTGGCACATTACCCATCTGACGTGGAAAAAAATGATTCCAAATGTTGGCATTCACATAATTCAATCTAAACCATAGAAAGAACCGATAGTCAAAGTATTGCTTTTATGAATGACTTGGGAGATGCCCAGCGATGTTGCCAAGACAAGGCTTTCTGGGGAAAACTGGATTAGAAAACGTGTATGACTGGGGCCACGGGGTGCCCAGGTTAAACACTATTTCTGGCTGTGTCTACAAGGGTGTTTCTGGATGAGATCAGCTTCTGAATCAATAGACTCAAAGAAGAAAGATAGCCCTCCCCAATGCAGTGCTCCTCATCCAATTTGTTGAGGGCCTGAATAGAACAAAAAGCAGGAGAAGGAGGAGAAATTTGCTCTCCCCCTTTTTTTCTGTCTCAATGCCTGAGCTAAGTTATCTCATCTCATCTTCTGCCCTCAGTCTGAGATTCACACCTTCAGCTCCCCTGGCTGTCAGGCCCTTGGACTTCAGGCTGAATTATACCATGGGGTTCCCAAGTCTCCAACTCGCAGACAGCAGATCGTGGGACTCCTCAGCCTCTATAATCACGTGAGCCAATTCTTCCTATCAAATCTCCTTTTAGGCAGATAGATAGATGGATAGGTGGTTGGTTGGACAGATGCACACAGACAGAGAGAGAATGAGATAGGAGTAGGAAGAGAACTCTCTCCTAGAGGTTGTTTCTTTGGAGAACTATAACTAATACGGTGGATTCTGCAAAACAGCACCCTGGCATTTTGCTTTCCCAGACTACTTGTGGCCCCCCAAGGGAATAAGTGGTACCCAAACTTCCCATGGTGCTGGTGCCGAGAGGAGACGCAGAGGCAGCTGAACTGAAAGGAGCATGGGGCCTGCCACAGGGAGGGGAGCAACAGCCAACAGCAGAGGGACAGTGGACATTAATGCAGAAACCCAGGGCTCTCAGAGCACCAGCAGGTGCAAGGGAAGGCCAGTCACCCAGGGAGGGCTACCAGGCTCTGCCTAGCCAGGAGGAGAGAGAGCATATCATTACTCACCGAAATTACAGATGCAAATGCCAGCAGAGTGTGTGGCAAGCAGAGCTGCTAGGGAAACTTGCACCCAACAAGCTTGTGTGAGTTACCCCACGCCCCTCTTAGACAGGTGGGAGAGGATGGAGCAGACACAAGAGAAACCAACCAACTATTGTCAAAGTCTGACTTACTAAAAAAGCTGTTTACATTTCTTAGATAAGACAATATTTTTTCCCACTCTTCTTTGGGTGATGTTTGTGAGAAAGACTAGAATAGCTATAGAAAGAAATTAAGACACTATATTTTCTCTGACATCTGAGGACAGTAGGAGCAAAATTTGTGACCCCACTATACCCTTTTAAAGTAACTTATTTTTAAGGAACTAAACAGAAAAATACCCCATTGCAGTTTTTGCTGGAACTTGGCATGAGCTAGTGTGGATTTTGGCATATGCCAAATATATAGTTATAGGCCCCATCTAAAAGGTATTTAGTTAAAGGTGTGAGACTGTAATCGATTAAATATTTTCCCCTACATTCATACCTTTTGTCGCATGACTTTGCAGTTACTTCCACGGAAAAGGTAGTGGGGACTTTTCCCACCCATGGCTTTCCGCTTGACTATGTGACTTGCTTTGACCAAAGACATGTTAGTAGGGACTTGACAAGTGGTCACATATTGAGGCTTGTTCTCTTATTCTTATAACACCAAGAGATGAACAGGCCTTGGCCAACTTTCTGGTGCCAGGAGAAGATGAGCACTGCAAAGAGCAGAGCAAACTTTGTTCAACCTGCAATGTGAGACAGATGACCTGCAACATCAGCAGTCCCAGCTGACTCATAAACACATGAGCAAGAAATAAGTTTGTTGGCGTATGCCACTGGGATGTCAAGGTTGTTACACAGCTATAGCTGACTGATACAAAGACAGACTGTAATGGGATTTGATCATACATGTGACTTATTCTATCAACACAGACCCCAAACACAACACTAGAAACTAGTGTATATTTCCCTGTACCTCTGACCAGCACAGTTGACACTGTTGATATAGGGAAATAAATGATACATCTAAATAATGGAAAAAGAATACAAATAAGATTTCTTTGCTCCTTCACCACCACCACAATAAAAATAAATCTGTGACAGGATCTTTTATGAATACTTCACCAAAGAACAAATGAACACAGGAAGAACAGCTATCTGAACTTCAAGTTCTTCCAAATGAAGACTGCTGTTTGGGGGAGGCTGGTAGCTCAATAAAACCTCATCATATAAACCCACTTTGCAGACTCTTCCTGACTTGCTGATGATATGTGGTCTGGTCCAAAAATGAAGGCAAAGAAACAAGCATTAATTTTTAACATTTAAGACTCATTTTTTAAAGGCTAAAGAACTGAAAAACCCTACACTTTTAATTTCTTTCTCTATTTAATAAAGCTTGATATGGGAACATTTTCTAAGTAAGAATAAAAGGCATTAAATTATTAATGCTTAAAATTAATCATTAAATTTATTCTTTTCCATGAGGGTGGTAGCAACCTTGCATCATCATGTTCTGAAATGTCTTTTCCAAATCTTAATATATGATTGTAATAAGTTCAAATACAAGCATGAAAACAAGTAATTAGTACATTTAGATAATAACCCAACCAGATTGAATTTGAGATTGCCTTTGGCTCAAAACTGTTTCAGAAACAAAAAAAAGAGGGGGAGATTTTAAATTCCAAAAGAATTAGAAATTCAAGGTCAGTGGTCCCTTATTGAAATCTGTTTCAAAGCTATTGAATCTCAGCAAGTCACTGATTAAAGTCCACAGTTTCATTTCTAATCAACAGAGGCTAAATCTATACTGACCACCACTATCTTATAACGTCTCTACAAGATTTTTTCCTACCTTGTCAGAAAGAAATTATTCATTCTTTATTCATTCAGCAAATATTTATGGATTGTTTTTGTCATGCCACCAGTTCTTCTAAGCCCTGGAAATGCTAATAAGAACAGTGCACATTTCTGTCCTCAAAAAGCTCACAGCTAGTGGCGGGGCCAAATAAGGGAACCAGCAAGCACAAGAGAACACCAGCGGATCGTAAACTATCAGCACCAGATGAAGCGAGCAAGCCCAGCCAGCAGGCTCAGGAGAGGCCATCCAGAGAACTGACACACTGGAACTCAGGCCTGAAGGACAGATGGCAGATCGCCCAAAAGGAGAGGGCATTCCAGGGAAAGGGAACATCGTGTCCAAAGGCAAGGCAAGGAGAGCTTGGAGTATCTGGGGAATGACAAGTATTTCAATGCGTATGTACTTGGCAATGAGGAAGCAGATGAGGTTGGAAAACCATGCAGGCCAAGTCAGAAAAGACTTCCCATGCACAAGAACAACATCCCAAAACCTGACTTTTGAAAGAGGTGAAAGACCATACTGGAGCCAATAAAGAACAGCATTTAGCCATGACTCTGCAAATCTACATTTAAGGTCATGGCTCCCTAGTACTGTTACCCTAAAAAAATACATTGTAGTCTTCAACTCAGAAAAGAAAAAAATTAAATTAAATTAAAAAATACATTTATGTCAATATTCAGAAGGAAATGTTGGAGATGTTATTCTGGACAACGTGATTCCATCAACTGGTTCTCATTAGACCAACACCTTCCTTGTACACAGGGATGGACCTTTCAGGAATAAGGATCCAGCTTTTCCCAAAGAATAATAAAAAATCACACTCATTCACTATGGACAAAGGGAAGAGTCATGTGGCACCAACCTAAAGGGGAAGAGTGTGGAGAAAGGGGAAGCCATGGCTTTTGGGGTGGGCATATATGTTAACAAGTGTCCTCAAGGTTATAAAACTAGCAAGTTGCAAAGCCAAGAAAGCCAGGTCTCCTGTCCAAACCGAACGCTCTTCTACTTATCTTCTTCTTGCTAAAGAAGCAGTCGATGTAACCAGCATCGCTGAATATTCTCTGGCTTCAAGTCAGTCAACATAAGATCAAGTTCCAGTCCTGCCACTTGTAAGCTTCCTTGTTGTTAGAAACTTCCATGGGACTCAGCCTCTTCTCCGATAAAATGAAGGGGGTTGGACCCAGATCTACGCTCGCGACACCACTTGCCTGGAGCATCCACAAATGTCTGGTTTAGCCGTTAGGTATTATCACCTCTGACTGTGGACACGTTTGCCTCCCACTCCTGCTCCTTGAGGGATATAAGAGAGGAAACTTCGATCGCACCGGGATGGATGATGGGCGGCCAGACCAGAAAGGTCGTGCACTTACGGGCATGTGGTGGCAGCACCCTCAGCTGTTAGAGTTCCACATAGGCTTCACCAGGAAAAAAAGAGTCCATTGTCTAAAGAGGAAGGAAAAATAAACAAGTATGTCAGCCACTGGCATATATGAGCTCTAAGATTACTTCTAGCTAAAAATAGTTAACCTTACTTATTGGGATGACAAAGGAAAATTAGATGATGGTCGAATATGAGCTAACTGTTACTGAGTGCTAATGTGCCTGGCACTACGCTAAGGGCTTCGTGTGTATGAATTTATTTTAGCTTCACAATAGTCCTGGAGGTGGCTACTGTATCCATTCTACAGATGAGAAAACAAGGGTGCAGAGAAATTTAATCAATTGCCCAAGATAACTCAGTTTATAAGGATGGGAACTGAGATTTGAACCCAAGTAGTCTCACTCCCATCAGGATACACTACATGTGGCCCTCACAGTTTACTCAGGTGACCATAGGATCCTAAAGAAAATGTGTTACATTTGTATTTACCATGCACACTCTCAAGTAAATGTGACTCTCTAGAACCCTAGAGTCAGAACACCTTAGGTTCGTTCTGATTTCTGTACTAAATCCTTTTCCAATCCATAACCTGGAATTATCTTCCATGGAGAAACAAGATAAGTTTTTTAATTTATTCACACAGATAGTTCCTCCACTGATCAACAGCCCAAGCACATATAATGACGACATTTGAACAATCCGGATGCATAAAGCACCATGATAGCTGCAGGTCACAGATCATATCACTGAGCCGCCCAGGACTCGCATGAAGGAGGTCCCAGTAACAGAGCTCTTTGGTTGAAAGTAAGAAACACCAACTCAGCTTCACAGAACCCAAGAGAAGGAAACCAGCAGAGCCTCTGGAAACAGTGACAGCCAGAAAGTAGGAGAAAGTCTCAGCTCTAGTCTCTGCTGCTTCTCCAGAAAGGAAAGGGGCGGTGGGCAGGGCGAGAGGCTTGTGCGAAGGCACAACAGCACATGAGAACTTAGGAGCTCAGTTCTAGCTGATTAAAGAGTAAGCTGGTGAGATCAGCAGGACAAAGTATGAAGGACTTTATAATTCATAATCAACAAATTGTAATTTAATTTAACAATTTATAAATTATAATTAATAACCGTGGACTGTAGTTTTAAGCATGATTTTGACATAATGAAAGATTTTGGAAGGTTTCTACCTAAGCATGCATACACACGTGCACCTACACGCATGCGCACACACGTGCACATAAGTAAATAATCAATAACAGTTTTTTACAACTACCTCTGTGCCAGGCACTGTTCCAAGTGCTATTCATGATTGCTTATTTAATCTTCATAACCAACCTATGAGGTGATCACAGTAATCTTCTTAATCGCCGTTGTCTCAGTTCAGGCTTATAACAAAATACCTTAGGCTGAGTAATTTATAAACAACAGAAATGTATTGCTCACAGGTCTGCAGTCTAGGAAGTCCAAGATCCAGGCGCCAGGAGATTCGGCGTCTGGTGAGGCCTGCTCTCCACCCCACAGATGGCGCCTTCTTGCTGTATCCTCAAATGGCAGAAAAGAGGGACAAGCTCCCTGAGGCCCCTTTCATAAGGACACTAATCCCATTCAAGAGGTGGGAGCCGTCACAACCTAATCGTTCGTGAAATCTTCACCTCTTAATACCACCACATTGGGGATTAAGTTTCAACATATGAATTTTGTGCAGACATGAATATTCAGATCATTGCACCCATTTTACAGGTGAGAAGAAAAAAACAATGGCTCAGCGTAGTTAATAACTTGCACAGGACCACACAATTACCGCAGAGTGGAGCTCAGATTCCAACCAAGGCAGTCTGATACCAGAGTTTCACGCCTAATTACCGCTTCACTTGAATGAGGAAATGAAAATGGTAGAACATTTTCATGTAGGCAGTGTGGCAGATCATACTTTGTACAGAGCATGGGAACAGCAATCCGGGGGAAGGGAGGCTGGGGGTGAGGGGAGGGCAAGGGGAGTCTACAAGCAGAACCGGGAGGTGGGGCTGGGAACCTCCTATGCATGTGGACAAGGGCATGGGTGGAGCCAGTGTGTGGCTGTTCAGAGCTTTAGAGTCATTAACCTGGGCTGGAAGTCCTGCTCTGTCACCTACTGGGTATACGATAGTGGCAAGTTACATAGCCTGGTATCAGATTCCTCATCCATGAAATAGAGATAACACTTCCATGGGTTGTCCTGGGAATGAAATAAAAACCGTATTTACAGCAACTAGCACAACTAGCTGTCACATCTCACTCCACCAATGATAGTTTCCATTATATTAAAACACGACATCGAGCTGAACATCTGTATTCCTCCTCTTGTGGACGGTAATGAGCCAGAGGATAATAGGAGGTAACCTAATGGTCAGCAGGAGAGCAATGGCTATGTAAATTATATTATGCCAAAATCAATGGATTATTATATTAGGAAGCTACTTTAAAGGGTAAATATGAAGGGCATAACAATATTTTAAATGATTAGTTTAAAAAAACCACAAAATTCTAGATGTACTCTAATTGTAATTATGTAAACATGGGCTGCACTGAAAAGACACATGGAAAACTAAAAATAGAGTAATATAATAGATTTTTTTTAATATCATATGGTGCTCAACATCATCAGTTATTATGGAAATATAAATGAAAACCACAGTGAGATACCACTATACATCCACTGGGACACCTAAAATTAAAGGACAGATAAAACCAAGTGTTGACAAGGATGAGGAGCAACTGGGACTCTCATACATTGCTGTGGAAGCAAAAACCCTTCTACCAGTTTGGAAACCTTTTGGCAGTATCTGCTAGGCTAAACGGAGTTATGTCCTGTGACATGGAATTTCCAGTTGTGGGTATAACCCCAACAGAAATAAGTGTTTATCTTTACTGAAGGATAAGTATAAGAACACCCATAGAAGCATTACTCAAAATAGTCCCCAAACCAGAAACAGCCCAAGTGTCTATCTACAGAAGAATGGATAAATAAATGTAGTGAATTCATGCAATAGAATACTACACGGTAATATGAAAGAACAAATTACTACTACACATGAGGAGGAATCTCACAGACATAATTCTGAGCAAAGAAGCCAAACACAAAAGGGTTCCACTTACATAAAGTTCAAAACAGGCAAAAGTAATCTATGGGGATAGGGAGAAGCCAGAGAAGTGGGTTTTTACAAGAGAGTATCGACTTAGAGAAAACATGAGCTTTCTGGGGTGCTGGAAGGATTCCCAATGTAATCTCAGTGGTGGTTACACAGGTGTATACAATTCACTGAACCAACAACTTAAGTAAGACTTACGTACTTTGGTATACATAAGTCAACACCTCAATTAGAAAACATAAAATTGTTAATATTATTATCATAAAGTGTTTTAAAAATTCCAATCATGCAAAATTTAAGGTAAAATGTGATTGACTTTCTCTCCCGTGCTGCTTCTCTTGAAGTTTTTAGCTTGGAGAATTACCTGATGTACTCAGTTGCGGATACACTTCTGAAACAAAAACAGTTGGACATTTAAAAATATTATGCAAAGCATGATGCAGTAACATCTATTTTTGATGTATCTTTTTTTTTAATTTTGTTTTGTAACATTGAACAATCTTTTCCTCTCTAGATCCCTCTGAGCTGTAGTTTGTCCACTTACAAAAAGTTTGAGAATTTTCCATGCCTCATTTGTGATGTAAGAATTTATGAACAAAACCCTGCTGGCACTTAAAAATGTTGGGTACTCTGGGGATATTTTGAATACTTGATATGGTATTCCAGCCCAGACAAGCCTATGCAATAGATGTGTCTGTGGGATCCTTTATATTTAACCAAATCCATTTTCTTGCACACATTTCTCCTTATTTAACCTCTATCTTTTGAATATATAGTATATTGAAACATAAATTCTTAAAATAAAAGTTTCTAACAATTTGGTTCAAGACACTGATATACCTTTCATGGTTTCTTGACCTGAAGCTTCATTCCTGAAATGAAAAATATGTCACATGGCATTTTAGTCTGTTTGGACTGCTATAACAAATGCCCTAAACTGGATGGCTTATGAACAACAGTTGTTCACAATTCAGGAGGCTGTGAAGTCTAAGATCAAGGCACCAGCAGATTTGGTCCTGGTGAGGACCTGTTTACTGGTTCATAGATGGTCCCTTCTCTCTGCATCCTCACATGGTAGAAGGAACAAGCTATCTCTTTAGGGCCTCTAAGGGCACTGATCGCATTTATAGTCTCCAACCACATGACCTAATCACCTCCCAACAACCCCACTTCCTAATTCCATCACCTTGGGGGTTAGGATTTCAACATTTGATTTTGGGGGACTCGAACATTCAGACTATAGCAAATGGAGTTTCAAAGGGACACATCAAACTTCAAATTGTAGATTATCTGTGCAGTTTATTTTTATTTTTATTATATTCCCTATTCTGTTGATAAAAGCCATTTTAACTGGGGTTAGATGATACCTCCTTATGGTTTGATTTGCTTTTCTCTAATGATTAGTGATACTGAGCATTTTTTCATATATCTGTTGTCCATTTGTACATCTTCTTTTGGAAAATAGCTATTCAGATATTTTGCCCATTTTTTAATTGGATTATTTGGATTTTTGCTATTGAGTTGTTTGAGCTCCTTATATTTTTCTGGTTATTAGTCCCTTATCTGATGGATAGTTTGCAAATATTTTCTCTCTTTTTTTTGGTTGTCTTTTCACTTTGTTGATTATTTGCTTGGCTGTACAGAAGCTTTCTAGCTTGGTGTAATCCCACTTGTCTATTTTTGCTTTGGGTGCCTGTGCTTTTGGTATCATACACACAAAATCTTTGCCCAAACCAATGTCATAGAGCATTTCCCCAATGTTTTCTTCTAGTAATTTCATAATTTCAGGTCTTAGATCTAAGTCTTTAACCCATTTTTATTTAATTTTTGTCTATGTTGAGAGATAGAGATCTAGTTTCATTCTTCTACATGTGGTTATCCAGTTTTCCCAATACCATTTATTGAAGAGACTGTCCTTTCCTCATTGTATATTCTTGATGCCTTTATCAAAGATGAGTTGGCTGCAAATGTGTGAATTTATATCTGGGTTCTCTATTCTGTTCCACTGGTCTATGTGTCTGTTTTTATGCCAGTATCATGCTGATTTGGTTACTATGGTTTTGTTGTATATTTTGAAGTCAGATAATATGATGCCGCTAGCTTTGCTCTTTTTGCTCAGGATTGCTTTGGCTATTTGGAGTCTTTTATAGTTTCATAATATAAATTTTAGGATTGCTTTTTCTATTTCCATGAAGAATGTTATTGGTATTTTGATAGGGATTTCATTGAATCTATAAATGGCTTTGGGTAGAATTGCCATTTCAACAATATTAATTCTTCCAATCCATGAGCATGGAATATTCTTCCATTTTTTGTGTCCTCTTCAATTTCTTTCATCAGTATTTCATTGTTTTCCTTGTATAGATCTTCCATTTCTTTGCTTAGATGGATTCCTAAGGATTGTGTAGTTTAAATAGCTTTGTAGATGTGGTAATAAGCTTGTCTACAGTAATCTCTTCCTTGCGCACTAAGGACTTGCCCCTTCAGGGTCAACCCAAAATATTCTCAGGTCCTGGAATCCCTTTCAGAATCTACCCACACCACTCCAGGAAGAGGGGAGAGTAAGGAAGCCTCATTCCTGTGGATATCCTCTGCAAATTTTGGGGTGGGTAGGTGCTTCCTGACTGCAGCAACCTCAGCCACAGATGGGTTAACCAACCCTATTACTGTTATTAGGAACGAGAAAGGTTCCAAAAACAACAATGTAATTCACATTTCTTTTGCAAATTAAATTTATATCATCATCTGTCTACAAGATAAGGAATACAGGTATGACCAGTTCTCCTAATCAAATATTTTCCCATTTGGAAAAAAAAAGACTGAGGAAGCTTTCCCTACACCCTTGGGGGAGCTCTTGTTCCCAGCCTCCCTCCGGCTTTTTACCTGGTATCCCTCATTCCTGGAAGTCCCTGTCCCTTTCTCTGTGCTCACTGCTACCGCTATGCACATTATGTGCATTCAGTTAATTCACTATATGAACTAGAGTCAGAATAATAGCAATAGGAAATCCAGGCTGATCTGCTATAAAAAGGGATCTATGCCTATGCCCCTTGGGAACAGGAGTTGCTGTTCATGATAATAGGTTATCATGAATACATCAATAGTGGAATAATTTGGAATTTCCAAAATTTTTTAGAAAATTAGACCTCTCTATAACCATGACCATGATTATAAAAGTCAGACCAATAGACTAACAGAGTGTATTCAAGGAATGGTATTAAAGATTTTAAATCCTACTGAGCCTCTTACATGGGTGGCTGACAGAGCCTGGGCTGAAAATGTGATTTATACATTACCTTTTTCCTTGAGCTTTTCCTTAGCCACCACCTGGGAAGCTGACCTATTTTGCTGTCAGAAGCAATGAATAAGGCTCATATAAGATATCTTCCCAACAATTGTAAGCTTGAAAATAAACAATTTTGAAAACCTGCACTTGGCATTTCACCAGAACTTTCCCAACTCCTAAAAGGCAAATCTGGTTTTTATTCCACTATGGCATGCCTCATTTATCTTTCCCAGGAAAAAATTTTAAAAAAACCCAAAAAACTAGAGACTTTGGTTTAGAGGATACACAACAGACAGGTAAAATGATCCCAGAATAATAGTTCCTTATGAAAATTATATCAGACCTAGCTTTTTCTGGGAATATGTATATATAAATAATGATAATCTAGTACCCCAATTTTTATTCTCTTTCATCTCTTCATTAGTAGATTGCTCAAATATCAGGTAAGAGATAGCAACACAGTTAAAACAGAGGGACAAAAGACTGCATGTGTTTTAGTACAAATATTTACAGAATCCTGGGGATAAATGTTATAGTGTTATTAATATACTTTTTAATCAAGAGGGGACGAAAAGATCTGATGCTGGCTTTAGAGCACATGAAAAATGTATTTTTGCTTACTGAGAATAAAAATGATTAAAAATTGATTTGATACAGTCTTTTTAACTTAAGAAAAGATATGTATTCGCTGTGGAGGAGAAAAGCTCAATGTCATGGTCATGTTTACATATGTCACATTCTAGAAGCGTACAGATTTATACTGGCCTTGAATGGTCATATTTATTTCTGTAAGACTAATCTGGAAAACCTGTATACAAATGTAAACGCTCAGGGATGCAGGATGGCAACAGGACTGATTTTAAATCAGTTACATGTGATTTTAAATATGTTACATGTGTTATTTGGACCAAAATTTGAAATGCTATCAAAATGTTTTAAAATGTTCAAATCGAAAGCAAATTATTATCATTTCCAGGTAGACCTACAAAATGGGATGCAGTGACCGCCTCTGTCAAATGGTCCACTTACATCCATCTGCAGTGAAGAGTATAAGATAAGCATTTGAAAGTGCCCCCCTTCCCTGCCAAGATTAACCAGCTCACCCAGGCCTTGGGTGGTCAGAGAGCTACTCAATTCCTTAAGCTGGCCCACAAGTGTAGTCAGACGCAGAGCAAGAAAAGCAGGGAGTTGCCAACAAAGGGGATGTCCCCACTGAGACCACCTGTCCTTCAAGCAGGTGCTGATACTGTCACCACCTTGGTGAAGAACAAGAAGGCTCCCCTGGTGGTGACTGTACATGTGTGGATCCTGCCTGCCTTGTCCTATAAAATGGGAGTTTCCTTGTTCATTCCCAAGAAAAAAGCCAGACTGGGATGTTTTGTCCACAGAAAGATCTGCACTACCATCGCTTTTATATAGGTTAACTGAGAAAGCAGAGTTCTGGCTAAGACAGTGCAAACTATCAAGACCAATTACCATGACAGGTATGAAGAGATGTGGTAAGATGTGCCATCACTGGGGAAATAACATTCTATATTCTAAATTTTTGGCTTTCCTTGCCAAGACCAAGCCAGAAAAGCAAGGCTAAAGAGCTTGTTACCAAACTGAGATAAAGATACAATGTTAACCTTTTCTATACCTAAAAATTATCCTTTAAAAATATCAATCTTATTAAAATCTCTTCATTCTCCAAATTCACATAGTGTGATATCCTAGAACACACAGACTCATGCATGAACACTTATGGCTGTGTGTCATTTTTTAATTGGGTGAACGTGGGTGACCAGTCTTCTCCAACCACTGTAGTTTACAATTTACAGCTTGTGACATCTCCAAGCCCATGAACCATTCTGAACCATTCTTAGTACTTCTACCTTATGTTTTAGTTACTTGAGTGCTCATCCTAACTCTCCTAATCTATGGACTGCAAGTTTATTGAGGGGAAGAATGTATGTTACTAATCCTTGGATTGAATTAATTTAGGGCTAAGATCATTTTGTTGTTGTTTATATCATCCCAGTTCTTAGCACAGTTCTGTTCATACAATAACAATATGGAGGCAAATGAGCAGTGCAAAATAGGGCCCCTAGGAATTTCCACCATGCACCTACATCTATGGAAGATATCGATCTCTCTGCTACTGTGCATTATCTCAACATGAGAAGTAGTGAATTGGTTAGTAGTTTCCAATTCTGTCAAGATTGAATGTCTGAGTCCCCTCCAAATTCATGTTGAAATTTAATCTCCAATGCAACACTATTAAGAGATAGGGCCTTGAGAAGACGATTAGGTCATCAGGGCTCCTCTCTCAGGAATGGGATTAAGGCCCACATAAAAGGACTTCACACAAGGCTTTTTATCCTTTCTGCCTTCTGTCATGTGAGAACACTGCAACAAGGAGCCATCTTGGAAGCAAAGAGAGCAGCCACTGAGCCTGCTGGTGCCTTGATTTTGAGCCTCCAAAACTGTGAGAAAGTACATTTCTGTTTTTTATAAAGTAAAAAACAGAGTATTTTTTCAGTGTTTTGTTATAGCAGCACAAATGGACTAAGACAGTTGTACAGACATGACCACTGATAAGAGTCAGCATAGTTCTAGCCCACACTACAGTAACAAATAAATACTCAAATTTCAATGGTATATCAGAGCAAAAGTTGCTTTCCTATTTATAAAATGTCTAATGCTGGTGAAGAGCTCTTCAAGGATGTTTCCCTTGACGTCATGACTCAAAGATAGAGGCTGCTTCCATCTCCTGGCTCCTCCATGGAAGAATGGTCACCACAAAAATGAAGAAGATTATGGAAAGCCCATGCTTGTTTATAACTGCTTTGGACCAGAAGTAACAAAAGTCCCCTTTTCTCATGGGCCTTTGGCCTGATCTAGACACATGGCCCCAATTCACCTATGAGGGAGGCTGAGAACTGGGGAGCTCATGGAATAGTTGGTGAACCCTACTGTTTCAAGCACACAACCAAATTTTTAAAAAAATGGAACCAGGGACCAGTTACAGAATGCCACTTGTATAGGGGTATGGCTATATCAACAAGGTACACAACAAAGATGTAAAGTTTTATTGTGTAAGTGAATTAAGAGCTCCACTCTTTTATATTAAAATAAGATCTATATTCATGCAATTGGTGTTCATCATTCTCAAGGAAACCAAGTCCTATAAAGAAAATGTGTTTTGTACTTCATACAAAGCAATGAGGTATTATGACTTGGCTTTGGAAGGAAGTTCTTAAAATAATATATCAGGCTCATCTGTTGAGGCCGTCCCTTCTGCTACAGTTTGCTATTGCCCAGTTTTCTATCTCTTATAATAGTAACCAGCTTTGAAGCCAAAATAAACTCTCTAGTTCTCTAGAACACCCCATCTGCCTCATCCTTCAACACCAGGAGTCCTTCCAAAGCTCTTAATGGCTGAGACAGTACATACTATAAATCAATTGTCATGTGGCTTCATTCCATCAAAGCTAAAAAGATGTGCCCATCTCATTGTTGTTGCAAGAATAAACTTTTTAATTTCATACAGCAATTTTTCAAGATCACTAGCTTTGGTCGGGATGGTAAATGAAAATAGTCATTCCTCACGTGAAAAATAATCTGGCTCTCCAAAAACATTTCATTGGGATCAAAAAATACCAAAAGAAAATAGTCACAAAAATGTTTTACATCCATTAGCAAATGTGTCTATTCTATTCATATGCATACAATCATCATTACACTATAGCCTTTTCTTAGTTCACATCACTAGAGGGAAAAAATGAATTGCAAAGTTCTATTTTTGTAACTTACAATGTTTTTGCAACTTTTAATTCTGATAATTCCTTAAAGGCTATGACCAAAAACGTGTCATGAAAATTACACTGATGCTCTCCCAATATTAGAAAAGTTTCAAAATACAAAGGTAAAAAAAATAGTCAGAAAGTGGCATGCAGTCAACTCTCCTTCCTCTTATGTGTCCTTCCTAGAGATACAAATGGAACTTTGGTTCTTCTAGAATCCCTCCCATGTGTTTTATGAAGGCACCATATTCAAATCAAAGAATCAGAGCTGGGAAATGCCAGCAGCTGGCAAGAGGCACCAAAATAACTTCTCTTTTTCAAATTTTTGCAATCAACAACATTGAGAAATGGTTATCCAGCATCAAAGTTAGGTGAAAACACAAACACCTGCACACACATATACAGACCCTCATTGAACAACATGTACACCCTACCAAAAGTGTCTATGTAGTCTCTTGTCTTTTTACTGGATTTACTCATAGTATCAGTTAAGAGTATTTTGGCTATGAATTGGAGAAAACAGAATCCATATTGTCTTAAATGACAAGGAAATTAATTGCCTCACATAATTATTGAAGTCTAGAGCAATGTTTCTCAAAATATCTGTGGAGAACAGTTGTTGTTGTTCTTGTATTATTATTTGTTTTTTTCAATTCAGTGCAGATTGCTGCATGATCCTAACACACAAGACTTGTACAAATTGCACAGCTTACAATTCATGCCTTTGTTACATAACACCCAAACTGGTCCTTAGCCTATTGGCTAGATAAGTCCACTGGCCACACACCTAGATGTGCTAGCAATGTCAAATCCCTATAAAAGTTCCTAAGCACTTCTCTCAATTTCTGTGTTTACATCATCACAGAATATTAACAAACAGTTCACAGATGGTTCACACCCTACATTATGAGTGGCCCTGGTCTAGAGAGAGGGTAGACATTGGCATAGTTATTGCTCAATCTCTCTGACATTCTCTAGGTTGCCCTCCTTTGTGTTTCAGCTGCCTCCTTGGGCTGGTATGAAGATGTGGGCAATGGCTCTGGTTTAATACGGGAAGACATCCAGAAGAGAAATAGGGTCGCTTCAAAACTATAGCAAAAGAGCAAGGAAGAACACTCCCTGGAGGATCTAACGAACTTTTTGCGTATCACATTGTCCTTAATTGGGTCACATGTCTGTTCCTGAACTTATGACAGGCAAGGAAAAGGGAATTACTCTTGGAGCAATTGGGCTGATCCTGGAGCTGGGAGTGGGGATCCATTCCTCAGGGCACATGGGTTGCATAGGAGAGAAAGTCTATTGGACATAAAATTGGGTTTATGTGGTAAAGAAGGGAAGGAGGAATGGATGCTAGGTAGACAATTGACAATGTTGGAGTTATTTGAACTAGACTTTTGCATGATTATTAGTCAATCAACCAAAGGGTATTATTATAGTCATTAATTTAGAGGCTATGTATTGAACTTGGGCACACAGACAGACTCACTTGACCTAAAATTTCAGGCACCTGAGGAAGGTATCCTGTTGACCCCACTTTCTCCAATTATTGTGACCAAGAGGACAGGATTTCACAGAACAATTCTGCTTATGAGAAGAGGTATATAGAGGGATCGGGAGAGAGTGCCCATGTGGATCTGAGACAGGGCAGTTCCTGGGGAAGGGGAAATCTTGTAAGCTGGGCAGATGCTTCAGAAAGTGTCTCCTGCAGTAATTTAAAAATTAATTCCATAATCCCCTCTTCCTTAAGTGTGTGCTGCACACAGTGACTTCTTTCTAAAGAGCACTATAGGGATGGGGAGAGAGTAGCTTCATAGTGGAGAACCTGATAAACAGTTCTAAAGATAGATAGTCAAAGCCAAAGTCAACAGTGATAAATCATGATGATAGTCTGCATCCTTGATTTGATATGATGAAAATGGGCTTTACCTCTGTGGTCTTCCTCCCAGTAACCCTTAACCCTAGTCTAATCATGAGAACAGCACCAGACAAATCCCAACTGAGGGCCATTCTATGAAATAAGTGACCAACAATCCTTACAACTGTCAAAAGAAGACAAGTCAGAGAAACTATCACAACCAAGAGGCATCTAACAGACATGGCAAATAAATGTACCATGGTACACTGGGTGTGGTCCTGAACACATAACAATCAATATATAAGAACTAAGGAAATCTGAATAAAGTAAGGACTTTAATTAATAATAATTTATCAATATTGGCCAATTAATTGTAAAAAGTGTACCATACAAATGTAAGATATTAATAATGAGTAGGTGAGATCTCAATACTATTGGCTCAAATTCTCTGTAAATTTAAAACTGCTCTAAATAATAGTCTATTAATTTTTCTGAAGTGTCTGCTACTAAGTAAATGGTTAAAAAATTATTGTTTAATGGGTATAGAATTTCAGTTTGGGATGATGAAAAATTTCTGGAGATGGATAGCAGTGATGGTTGTACAATAATGTGAATGTAATTATAATTAGTGCCACTGAACTGTACACTTAAAAATGATTAAAATGGTAAACTTTATGTCCTGTATATTTCACCAACATCAAAAATATCTTATTAAAATGACGTATGTGTTATACTGTTGTTCTTACTCAGTATAGTGATAGGTTTTATAGGTATCAGGTGTGTTCTCTGTCCCCAAGGAACTCCAATATATGTTGAACATTATGCAGTGAAGTGTCCAACCATAAGTGAAGGCTCAGTAGGTGTTTGTTAGTCATGGATGGGAAAACCTTCCAGAAAAAGTGTAACTTGAGATCCTTATAGGAAAAAGAGAAGAATTTGGCTGAGAGGAGGTATGGGGGACATTTGATCCAACAGCACTCTGGAAAGAATTAGGCTTCTAATTGATTTTGGATTTAAATATGTTTAAGGCAGACTAAAACAGAGAATCTGGTACTTTCTGACTAATCTTGTGGTTGTCCACCGCTCTGGACAAACACCTTTGTAAGTAAACCTTCCTGAATTATGCAAATTTAAGTGAGCCATCTGTGTCTTGTTGGGACCCTGACTGATACCCGGGATAAAATTACAAGTCCTCAGCCGGGCGACGTCATGGCTCACGCCTGTAATCCTAGCACTCTGGGAGGCTGAGGTGGGAGGATCGCTCAAGGTCAGGAGTTTCGAAACCAGCCTGAGCAAGAGTGAGACCCCATCTCTACTAAAAATAGAAAGAAATTAATTGGCCAACTAAAAATATATAGAAAAAATTAGCCAGACATGGTGGCACATGCCTGTAGTCCCAGCTACTCAGGAGGCTGAGGCAGAAGGATCCCTTGAGCCCAGGAGTTTGAGGCTGCTGTGAGCTAGGCTGATGCCATGGCACCCTAGCCCTAGTCAACAAAGATTCTGTCTCAAAAAGAAAAAAAAATTACAAGTCCTGAAATTTGGATTCAGCCTTGGGAAAAATTTAAAAAAAAACTACAGGTCATGTGATGTTTAAAGAAAAGGCTTTGGGGGGAATTATATGTTATTAATAACATATAATTTGCATACTCAAAGAGGTGCTGTTATTACCCTTCTGGATAAGATGAGAAGGCAGAGATAGTCCATACAGGTTAGACTTTAGGAGCAGGGAGCAGAATAGAACACTGTGGAAAGTGAATCTGCAAGGGCGAAGAGAAACTAGCCGGCACATTCCACAGCTCTTGTCCCTTGATATCGTCACACTGAACCAACGCCTTTCCTTCCCCACAGTTTAGAGAGGAACCTCAACTGATACCAGGGAAATGATCGAGAAAAACGTTACAAAAGATTGTCAGGTGCACCAAATGTTGTGCTTTTTACTGTACAAAAGAGTAAACCCAACTAATAGAAGTTAAAATAAGAGATCTCAGTAGCAAGAGAGCAAAGTCTCCTCTTGGCTGCAAAATGGCTTCAGACTTCTAGGTATCATGCAACAACCCAACAATGTCTAGCCAAGAATAGCAGCATTTTACCCCATGACTTTCTTTGTTTTAGTGAGGAAAATCTTCCCCAAAATCTCCAAGTAGGATACCCTCAGATCGCACTCGCCACAACTCAGGCTTAACCTAACCCCTAGCAATGTGAATGAGGTTGTCGCTCAAATCAATCATGATTTACCTCCAGGACTGTGAAGTAACCACCAATTCAAAGCTGTGCCAACGAGGAAAAGAGTGGGAACTGTTGCGGTATAGTATCCAACCTGCCCATCTCAAGAGGGGATGATTGAACACTCTTTCCTCAAAGAGGCTTTCTCATAGCTTCTCCCTTCTTTTCCTGCAAGTTGGGGAGATCCCCAAAGTAAAACCTTAGTGAGAAGAAGACTAGAAATGTGTCTTCCTTTCTACATCCCTGCCTTTGAGGAAATGCATTATGGGGCTTTTAAAGTCATCTTTTCTTAAACTCATTCATTCAACAAATATCTGTGTCCCCTATTAGAGATTAACAATAAGGAAGACAAAGCTCACAAGTGACGTTGAGAGGGCCGCGGTGGAGAGCACTGCAGAGGAGGGACCGGGAGCTGCAGGCAGAGGGTGTGCTGTGGGGAACTGCCTTCCACGCTGAGAACTGGGTGGGTGTCGGCTGTGAACAAAAGGATTCCCAGGAGATGGTTGCTTGAGACTTCTTTTAGACACTGACTTTAGAAGGAAGAAGCAAAGACCTTCTTGGGGCAGAAGAAAGGCAGGGAGGGACCAGGGGCAAAGCTCCTCAGGAACTGGAGTGAAACAGTGCTGCCCCCAACGCAGGGCCAGGAGGGCATGGTGGACACCCAGCCAGGAGCAAAGGGCCAGGAGCGAAGGTGGGATCCCAAACCAAATGCATACACGTGTGAGATGGGTGTAGAATAGAGACAAATGAGACCTACAGGTACACCACATGCCATTAGTTCATAAGTTAATGTTAATGATGACTGCCAAGATGATGGTGGTGGTGGTGGTGGTGGTGGTGGTGGTGGTGGTGGTGATGGTGATGATGATGATGATGATGACGACGACAACATCCACCTTTATTGATGGCTGTGGTCATTGCCGTAAGTCAGCTAAATCAATGTGGGTTTTCCCTGAACTACTCTTACAGTGCCACCTATAGATAAACTTGGGAAAGACTTGGCCCTTCAGTCCCTTGACCCACAAAGTCTGAAGACTTAATGCTTTTAGAGCAAGATGTTGTTAAACATTTAGCTAAGGATTTACAAATGGATTTTCATCCATACGAACATGAGTGCTACCACTCTGTCTGAAATGTTCTCAGCTCGGAAAATTGCACCACCCCACAAGTTAATCAGCTTTTCTATACATAGTTTCTTCTAGTGTATAATTACTGGCCAGGCTTTATATTATTTTAGGATAGTGTCAGCAGCTAATTGTGGTACAGTCTGAATGCTTTGAAATGAGCTCGGCTGAGTGTGAGAATAGCTCAGCAAATTTAGGGCTGTGTGTGCATCATTTTTAAAGTCTATTGTTTAGCAAGACACTGAACATGGCAGATTAATGGAGTCCAATTCAAAGGGCAAGCAACTGTGGAATCCAACCTGCCTCACACTTCACTTTGAACTTCCTAAACTGCTCATTCCTTGGTATCTACTTGCCTCACTCAACTCCCAGTGGATGTTTGGGCTGGCCCAAGTGTACAGGGAATCCTTGGGCCCTGGCATGGGCCCTACTATGGCTACAGGCTCACAAAAAATTAAATCTTTTGGACAGTGTAAGAAGAAGTGTCATTCTTCACCCCAGATTTCCCTTAAGGAGAGGGAATTTCCATTGCCCTGGAGGCAAAAATATAGGAAGAATCCTTCTGGCCTCTTTTGGCTTCCTTATCTGCTATTCTGTAGGGCAGAGCAGCATAGTATCTGATGGATGCATTTGGAAAAAGGAATGAGCATTACTGATTCAGCCACTTTCACTCACTCTGTCCATGTTCTATTCTCAGGACCCAATTGTTCTCCTCTTCTACACCATAAGCAACTTGCCCCTGCAGAGGGGGCCTGTGCTTGCTTATGCAGGTCAAGTAGTGCTGTCCTAACAGTTTTCCCAGCAACTAAGAAAGTGACATAAATTCTACATATTGATTGAACGAAAATTGTAATGTAACTATAGTGGGAGGATGGGGGAGAGGATGGGGTACAACAAAGCTAAATACTTATCTGTCATAATAGGGAATTAATAGGTAATGTCTAAAATGAATGAGTCAAAAGATACCGCCATATGTATTATTGAAAAATATAGATCAGGATAAATGCCAAAAGAAACAGCCAAAAATGTCTTAAGCAGAATTAAAGGGAGTAGGGAAAGGTGGGTGTCCTAGTCAGCTGGGCTGCTGTAACAAAATACCACACGCTGGATGTGAACAGACATTTATTTCTCACAGTTCTAGAAGCTGGAAGCCCGAGATCAAAGTGCCGGCCAATTCAGTTCCTGGTGAGGGCCCTCTTCCTGCCTTGCAGATGGCTGCCTTCCCACTGTGGCTCAGATCGCCTTCCTTCTGTATGGGCGGAGAGAGCACGAGCTCTGACCTCTCTCCCTCCTCTCATGAAAGCACCATCCTTTGTGATTAGAGCCCCCCACCCTTACGTGTGAAGTGCCAACAGACCACTGTTGCTAGCCAGTGTAAGGGGTTCCAGAGACATGTAGACGCCAACACAAGACAACTGGGAAGGACTCCTCCTTAACCAAGCTTTAGTCAAGTCCCTCAGCCCTCTTCTCAGACAGGCCTTGGCCTTGGCCGGAGACAAGTATTAGCGAAGAATCTTGCTAAATCAGCTATCAAGATTCCACCCACCCTGATATCCAGTCAAGCTTCTCTTCCATCACACTTGAAATTAATCAGTTCCCCTCCTCATCCCAGTGGTGCCTAATCAGCCTTCTTGGGAACTTTCCATCCACTCCCTCACCTTGCCCACTGGCTATAAATCCCCACTTTCCCCGCTGTATCTAGAGTTGAGTTCAATCTCTCTCCCCTGTTGCAATAGTCTCGGATAAGATCTTCTCTGCTATTTTTAACAAGTGTCAGAATAATTTCTCTTTAACACAATATAAAGTATACTTTTATTCAGGTGACATATGAAGTCTAAAAAAAAAAAATAAAAAAAAAAATAAAATAAAAATAAAGTATACTTTTAAATCCAAGCGGTAAGAAATAACATTTCAAGCTTGCAAACTAAATTGAAAGTGAAACGTAATTTTCATCTGTCACCAATAACTTCCCTCACTCCCCCCCCCCCTTCAGGTATGCCCATCTCTTGCTTTCCTTCTGTGGTAACCAGCTTCTAAAATGACTCCAATATCTCCCACCTCCTTTTATTAACTCCCTCGTACAGTCTCTTCCCCTTGTACGTGGGCTAAAACTAGTGATCACCTTCTAATGAGAAGAAGACGGCAAAAGTAATGGGATGCCACCTTTGAGATGAGATTATAAAAGCCTACGGCTGCTGCCTTGACTGCAGTATCTCTTTCTTGCATTCTGGGTTGGTTTGTGTCGATGAAGCAAATTGCCGTGTTGGAGAGGCCCATGTGTCCAGGCCCATGTGTCCTCCAGGGAGTGGCCTCTGACCAACAGCCAGCATGAAACTGAGGCCTCCAGCCAACAGCCCACAAGGGACTGAATTCTGCCGACAACGACGAGTGAGCTTGGAAGTGGACACTTCTTCCCCATTCGAGCCCTGAGATAGCTACCGCCCTGGATGACACCTTGCTTATGGCCTGTGGGAGACCCTGAAGCAGAGGACCTGGCTAAGCCTGTCCAGATTCCTGACCCACAGAAGCCCTGAGATAATAAATGTATGTTTCTTAAGCTACTACATCATGGGGTGATCTGTTACACAGCAATTGATAACTAAGACATCTTCCATGGCCTTCTTATCGTTGACCAAACCTTAACTTTAAAACAGAGACCAGGCCGGGTGCAGTGGCTCACGCCTGGTCCTACCACTCTGAGAGGCCAAGGCGGGCAGATCGTTTGAGCTCAGGAGTTCGAGACCAGCCTGAGCAAAAGCGAGATCCTGTCTCTACTAAAAATAGAAATTATCTGGACAACTAAAAATATATATAAAAATTTACCCAGGCATGGTGGCACATGCCTGTAGTCTCAGCTACTCAGGAGGCTGAGACAGGAGGATTGCTTGAGCCCAGGAGTGTGAGGTTGCTGTGACCTAGGTTGATGCCACAGCACTCTAGCCCAGGCAACAGAGTAAGACTCTGTCCAAAAAAAAAAAAAAAACAAAAACAAACAAACAACAAAAAAAAACAGAGACCAATGTGACAAATACATTTTGGATAGTTTAAGGACACAAAGAATCTACTCCACCATCCTGGCCAGGTAGTGTTCTGGTTTAAACTTGACTCAAGAAAAGAAAATGTTCATGCAGATTTCACATTCTAATATTTCAATATCTTCTCTAGTCCTTTCTGAATATCATCCGAGTCAGTCACATGGAAAAGCATATTCTAAAACAAAGATGGGGGCTGGGAGTGTAGGGGAACAAAAAGTGTTTAACATCCCTCTAACACCTACAAATCATTCCTCCGTCCCTGACTTTTCAGAATTATGTCTATTCATTCAACATTAGTAAGCACTTACTGTCCTGGCAGGATTCTGCTCATGGAGACACTGCAATGAGCAAAAGAGGCAAGGCACCTGCCCCCACAGCATTCATGTTTTAGTGAAGGAGGCACTAAACAAACGAAAGAAAATACGTAATATGTCAGATAGTGAGAAGTGCTATAAATAAAAATAAAATGAAGGAGGAAAACAAATGCCAGAATGGCTTTGGAAGGAGGGGTGGGTGTTTTAGGTGGGGTGGTCCAAGAACAGAGCTGTACTAGGGGATTGTTTTAGCAGAGACCTGAAATAACGGAGCAAGCTATGAGAAAATCTGACCAGAGGATTCCAGTCTGATGAAAAAGCAAATGCAAAAACTCTGATACAGGAACATACTTGGAGTGTCAAGAAACAATGAGAAAACCTGCGTAGCTGGAGCAGCATGAGCATGTAGAGATGGGGTTGAGGTTGGACAGATGGGAAAGGCCTGGAGCAGAGTTTGGGAGGCCAGTGCCTGAGTTTAGATTTTCTTCTGAGCATGACAAGAAGATTATAGAGAGTTTGAATTTAAATAATACCGAATTACGTGTGGAGGGAAATGGGTTCCTACCCTTCGGAAGAAGGGTAAATTAATATAGAGATCTTGACAGGTTCTTAAAAATTTGAACATGCGCATATCCTATAACCTAGCAATTCCATTTCCAGTATGTAACATAGAGAAGCCACCACACATTTGCACAAAAAAGCAAATATAAGGATGTTCATTGTGGTATTGTTTAGAATATAATAAAGTAAGAGGGAAATTGGATAAAATAAGGTACGTGGACTATATAGCTGTCAAAAACAATGCACTATTAATAGATCTATCTGTGTGAACATGGATATGTTAGAAAAACGATGTTGAGTGAAAAAAATCAATATGTATTTATGACATCATTTATATAAATTGAAAGCAACAACCAGCTCACAAAAAAATATTATATATTGGTTGTAGATACACACATATATATAAACATACATACATACATGTAAGTTGAATATCCCTTATCTGAAATGCTTGAAATAAGAAATGTCTTGGATTTCCATTTTTTTCAGATTTTGGAATATTTAGAATTTTGGAATATTATACTTACCAGTTGAGCATCCTTAACCTGAAAATCCAAAATCCTAAATGCTCCAAGGAACATTTCCTTTGAGAGTCATATCTGTGTTCAAAAGGTTCTGGGTATTAGAGCATTTTGGATTTCAAATTTTTGGAGTAAGGATACTCAATCTGTATACATGTATATAATTGAAAAGATACCTACAAATCTCCTGACAGTGTTGGTGGGAACATAAATGGAATATAAGATCAATTGTCACTTAAGGTTTATCTGCAATGTTTCATTTCACTACCACAACACACATACGACAAAAATTTTCTCCATTAATTTGCGATGGTAAGAAACTGGTGCTTTTTATACTATTCCTTATACCTTTCTCTCCATGTAGGAATAGCTCAACTATTTTCTACAGCAATTAGAGCAAAAGGAAAGTCCTGTTGCTTATTTACAGCCATATGAGATTTATTCTGCCTTGAGGAGATACCGTGTTTCCCTAAAAATCAGACAGGGTCTTATATTTATTTTTCCTCAAGAAGACACCCTAGGGCTTATTTTCAGGGGATGTGTTATTTTTTTTTAAGTATGGTACAACAATCTACATTTATTCAAATATAGTTAAGTCTTCTTCTTCTGGAACATCATCATAACTCTCCAAATCCTGAATTCCATTCTGAATTTCTTGCGACTCTTTTCCTTTAGAACCATTGGCCCCAATCTCTCATGTCAAGCAATAGAGCTCTCATGGGGCAGATGAGAAGGGCTGCTTGTCTTCTTTACCGCTCCTGGACGAAATGCATGGGTTGTGCAGATACACTGCGTAGCCACGCACATCACTAGGTCTTATTTTCGGGGTAGGGCTTCTATTGCGCAAATGCTTAGAAAACCTGCTAGGGCTTATTTTATGGGTAGGCCTTATTTTCGGGGAAACACGGTAAATTTGGACCTCTGTTTTGGAGTCAAGAAGATTAAAATGTTTTCCTGAGTTTTGTGGGTAAAAGAGGCCTCTTCCAATTCCTACCAGACCTCTGTAACCTCAGGCCCTTGCGGTCTGCTCCCCAATACTCTTCAGCAAACCACACGGCCCCAGCCTCAGGGCCAGGGTCAACATCACTTTCACTATTTTATGCAATGAGGTCTGTCCACACAGTCCTTAAGCCAATATCCAATCAATTCATTTAAGAGAAAAGAAATATCTCCACCCCTGGGATGAGGTCCAAGGACTGAGATATCCTGTGGGCTGAGAAAGAAAAAGTTTAAACCAGAGTACAGATTTAAGTTTTTCAGCCATTGATTTCATTAAGTATGAGTCAAAACCAGTGTCATTGGTTGTGAAGACTAGAAAGAAATAAATGAATTTCTTTACGTGTTTAGCGGCATGATGAAAGCAGCATAATCTGATGGCGCTTGAGGGGAAGTCATATATATATATGTGGGAGGGGGGTGGTTGCCATTTCTTCCTCCTAATGGGTGTTTCTGCAAAATTTAGAATTTACTTACACAGCTTGAACTGACACTGATGTCGCAAATCCAGCCCTCATATTCCTCTAGCTTACCTCAGCCACATTTCTACCAGATCCTACATCTATGCTAAAATTTCAACCCCCGCCTGCCCTCCACTGGCAGATTGATCTGCATTTGATCTGCGTCATTCTCACTCTTAAACCCTTTCCTCCAGTCCCAGCAAAATAATAATAACAATAAAGTTTCCCTTCTCTTCTCTGTGGCATATCAGGCTTTTATTCCTCAAGACTCACATATGAGAAACTTCATAGTTCTCCCTTTTCTAAGCCGGGTAAACCCACTTGGAGTCCCACCTTGCCCACTCCCTCAGCGTGGGAGAGGATCTCTTCCTACTTTTCACAGAATTATAGAAGAATCCTGGTGCCAGAAAACCAGGAAAGCGGGGCTGGTCCTTAGTCCAGAGCTCCCACCTCTTCGCCGCTGCCCCGGCCCTCCCTCCGCTGTGGGTACGTTCTGGGCACCAGGCAGGTGCCAGGGTCTCTCGATCGCCCACCCTGCAGGGCACACACGCCTCCCAGAACCTCACGTTGCTGCCAGCCTTGGAGTCCACAGGCTTTCTGCAACCATCCTCATTTCCAAAGGTACAAGCAGATCATCTAACCAAGTCGCTCTCTTCTGGCCGCCTATTGCCTTCAGAATAAGATGCATGATGCAAGCACGTCCCCGGGGAGCAGTGTCAATGCCAGCCCCACCCCCACGTACCCCAAGCTCCAGCAAAGATTCCCCTAAATGCTCTCTACTGTCTGACAGCTCCCCTCTTTCACATGCTCGTGGTTCTGCCTGGTTCCCCCTACCTTCCAATCTCCCTCTCCCCTCCTGAGCCCCAGCCTCACTTTTGCTAATGCAGTGTTGGCACAGGTGGGCTCCCAAGTCAAACTGCTGCGTTTAAGTCCACCTATACTTCTGTGTGAACTTGAGCAAGACACTTAACCTCTCTATGTCTTAGCATCCTTATCTATAAAATGGAGATAATAATATGTTAATAAAATATTCATTTAACTAATAATTGATTATAAATAAATTCATAGTAGCACCAATCCATAGGGTGGCAATAAGGATTAAATTAGCTAATCCTTGGCCAGGCTCAGTGGCTCATGCCTGTAATGCTGGCACTCTGGGAGGCCAATGTGGAAGGATCACTTGAGCTCCCCAGGAGTTCAAGACCAGCCTCAGCAAGAGTGAGACCCGTCTCTACCAAAAATAGAAAAAGTTAGCCAAGTATGGTGGCTGGTGTGTCCCAGCTACTCGGGAGGCTGAAGCAGGAGGATCGCTTGAGCCCAGGAGTTTGAGGTTGCTGTGAGCTACAATGATGCCACTGCATTTTACCTGGGGCGATTAGCTAATACTAGTAAGTGCTTGAAGCAATGGCTGGCACATGAGAAAACCATGCTAAGCAAATATTATCATCATTAGTCTCCTAGCTCAGCACAAGCTTGGCTTCCTCTGAGGAATCTCCCCTCACTCCAAAATGCCTCCAGCATCTCTGGGCACCACCCCTGGTCTCACCTATAGTTGTGGTTTGCTTAGCATTAGCGAGTTTCTTCAGATCAGAGACTTCTTTTTATTTACTTCCTTACTTATTCAATTTCAGACTATTATGGGGGTACAAATGTTTTGGTTACATGGATTGCTTTTGTACTGCCTAAGCCAAAGTTATAAGAATGTCTATCACCCAGATAGTGTGCTCTGTACCCGTTAGGTATGATTTCAGCTCTGTGACTTCTTTGTCACTAGCCCTATAACCCTGGCAGCACAGATACTGGAGTTCACCCAAACCATGATTGCCAACCCCTGCTACACATTAGAATCATCTGGGGAGCTTTTAATACGCAGCCTGGGCCCCAAGCCAGACCAATTATATTGGGATTTCGCAGGATGGGCTCAGACTTCAGTATTTTTTTAAAACCTTCCCCAGGTGATACTAATGTTCAGGCAGTATTAAGAACTGCTGACCTAAACCCACATTTAAATCTCAATTCTTCCACTTAATAGCTCTATGACCCTGGGCAAATTATTAAAGCTCTCTGAGACTATTTCCACATCTGTAAAAAGTGGATTGAAATCTCTAAGTGCAACAGTCACTTTCAGAGTGTGTCAACATTGCCCCTGTCCCCCTCACAGATACCGAAGAGACTCAGGGAGGTCGGGGCATTTGTGTCCCTGCCTCCTGCCCTGCCAGGTCATCACAAAGGTCTGAGTCCCTCCACCAAGGGACAAAAGTGTTGGGCAGTTGTCTCCTACAGAGGAAGCTATTACGTTTTCTCTGAATTGTACCCGTAGCCACACCCTTCCCTTGCAGCTGCAGGTGTAGGGGTGGGAATGGCTGCTACCATTTCCTTCCCCACAGTCCTTCACAAGGCCTTGTTGGTTTGTCTTCACTCTGCCCACACTTTTATAAATAGGCCCTTTATGAAAATCTCCCATAAACTCATTTGAGTGCACCATCTGCAATAATGCCAGGATTATAATAGTGGACCGATTGCATGAGAGAGAGAGAGAGAGAGAGAGAGAGAGAGAAAAGAAGAAGAAGAAGAAGAAGAAGAAGAAGAAGAAGAAGAAGAAGAAGAAGAAGAAGAAGAAGAAGAAGAAGAAGAAGAAGAAGAAGAAGAAAGAGGAGGAGGAGGAGGACTGGGAGGGGGAGGGGAAGGGGGACTGGGAGGGGGAGGGGGAGGGGTGGGGAGGGGAAATGAGGGGGAGGAAGGAGAGGGGGAGGAGGGGGAGCAGGAGGAGGAAGAAAAAGAAGAGGAAGAAGAAAGAACTAGAATATATGGATAGATTTTTAGAAAAGTAAATTCAAAAACACAAAACCACCTCTATCCTATCTTTACTTGAAAAATAACCCCATGGAGCCCTAGAAAGCTTGAAAACACGTCTGGGTATCTGTGGTTCACTATTTGTGATAAAACACAGCAAACCCAATTACATTCCAAGTTTGTCTGAGACTTTGTTTCATACCACTTTTCAATAGTTTCAAAATTGGGTTCTAGGCAAATCAAATACTTGATATTTATATCTCTTAGATTCTTTGCCCTGCAAGTAATGGAAATCCAACAGAAAAAATGGCTGAGATGATAAGGAATTTTGTTAGTGCTCACACTGGAGACTCCAGACCCATTTCTCTGCCCTGTTCCTGCTTTGTCCTTATTTGCTGAGGCTGTTCTAAGCTGGCTTCTCGTCTGGCCACAATAGCTGCCCACAGGAACTGGAGCAATGTGCCTCCTCGCTCCCATCCCGCAAGTCAGAGTGAGGGGCTTTGCGTTTCTTTCTTAAGAACAGACAAGGAAGGGAAGGCCTCTAACCCTTGCTAGGCAAAGGCAAAGTTATAAAATCTAACCAAAATGTTAAAAAAAAAAAAAACAAAAAAACCATTTATCAGGTGTCGGGCAGAGGGGAGGAGGAGATGGGTATATATATACACATTATAAGTATGGTGTGCATTGTCTGGGGGATGGACACACTTGAAGCTCTGACTCAAGGGGGAAGGGAAAGCAAGAGCAATGTATGTAACCTTAACATTTGTACCCCCATATTATGCTGAAATAAAAACAAAAAGAAGACACAAGGAATGTTCCTGGAAGCCTCCAGAAACTCTCTCTGATCAGAGTTGCGTCACTCACCTGTTCATGAACCAGATCACTGGCCAAGAATTTGATTATTCTTATATCAGTCAGGTACATGCCTTGCACTAGGGATAATCTCCCAAATTGCATGGCTGCTACCCAAAAGAAAGAAATAGAATTTGAAGAGACCACCATAATATCCACTAGGGCGTTGTAGGGGATAAGATTGGAGGGTGAGGTTAACCCAGATTATGCAGAACCTTTAATAAGAGACTGAGGAATTTGAGTTTAACATAATTATTAGGGAGCAAGAAACTAATCTAGTGGAAATTACAGTTGTAGCATTGAGAGAAGGGCAGGAATTTGAAGTCCCAGATTCTAGGCCTGGCTCTGGGGCTTGCAAACTGTAGGAATTACAGTGTCTATATAATCACATCACTGGCCTGGCCCAGGATCTTTGCATTGTTGTTATCAGGTGAGATTAACCCACCCACAAGTATTAACATGGCAGGTATGTTTGGTCTTAGTTCTGTCACCTTATTTTGTTATATTCTTTGTTATAGTTTCCTTTCCTTGAAAAATACTTTCTATAGGCTGTGATTTCTTTACAGTTTTGGTGAATGTGTTCTTTATCCTTGGAAAACCTTATGTTTTTGTTCTACTGGTCACATTTATAAGTATAATTTTACCTTTTTTGTTATTTTGTATTTTTCTATTTTTTTGGTAGCTAACACATGAACATGATACAAATTCAAAACCTATAAAAGAGGCCGGGCGTGGTGGCTCACGCCTGTAATCCTAGCTCTCTGGGAGGCCTAGGCGGGTGGATTGCTCAAGGTCAGGAGTTTGAAACTAGCCTGAGCAAGAGCAAGACCCTGTCTCTACTATAAATAGAAAGAAATTAATTGGCCAACTAATATATATGGAAAAAAATTAGCCGGACATGGTGGCGCATGCCTGTAGTCCCAGCTGCTCAGGAGGCTGAGACAGGAGGATTGCTTGAGCCCAGGAGTTTGAGGTTGCTGTGAGCTAGGCTGACGCCACGGCACTCACTCTAGCCTGGGCAACAAAGTGAGACTCTGTCTCGAAAAACAAACAAACAAACAAAAAAACCTATAAAAGAGAACACAGTGAAAAATATGTTCCCCCTCTTCTCAGGAACCCAGTTCTCCATCTTAGAGGCAGTTACTGTTACAAAGTTCTTTATAGCTATAATTCCATATTATTTACTTAATCATCTACTTTTTAGACTGTGTCAGTTACTTTCATTATGAGCAAAAATAAAATTAGTATATTTCTTTTTTCTTCCACATCCCTACCGCCACCTGATTTTTGTTTATTACCTTTCTTAGGGTTTACCTTTATCCTTAAATATATCTTACATCTATTTTCTGTTAACCACATTGCAATGATTTCTTGTACCTCAATCTTTAACTGTTGAAGAAACCACAGTACTTAGGTCACCCCATATCTTCTCACTATCTCACCCTCCAAAATTCTAATAGCTACATCATTTCTCCATGATCAGAGTTTATAGCTCTCATTTTTCATTCCTCAACCATAAAATGAGATCTGTTTTAGTTTTAATCCTACAAGTAGAATTTATGTTTATACTGTAATTTTTCCATTGAGCTTTTATTTGGCTGAAGTTTGTTCTATAGTAATTTCTTTAAGAAGGGTTCATAGAAGCTATATAGTTCTTGCATCATGGATAATTCAAAAATATTTGTATGTTACCTTTATATTCAAAAATTATAGCTAGGTAAAACATGTTTGAGTCTAACTCTCTTTCTCTAGGACTCTGTGAACAAAATTCCACTATCTTTTAACATTCAAAGTTCCACAGATCAGAGGGCAGCCTTATCTTTTCCTCCTATAGGTGGCGCAAGTATTTCCTCCCCACCCAATGCCAAGCACTCTTGCTGCAATTTTGCAGACCAAACTTCACCAGGATGTATTGCTATTGATTAGTCTGTGTCCAAAAACAAAATTTTATATATATATATATATATATATATATATATATATGTAAAGTGGGTCCTTTTAAACTGCAGACCCAAGTCATCTTCTATTTCAAATAAATATCTAGAATGTTTTGTTTCTACTTTTCTGGAACAACTGCACATTTAAATCTTCTTTTACTCCTGGAAATGTTTCTTAAATACTTAAATATCTTTAAATATTTTTTCTGTTCCATTATTTTTTCTCTTTCATATATACCACTTATGCCTATGTTAAATATCCTTTGTCTGCCACAGATCTTAGTTTCTCTCTCTTCAAGCTTATGTGTGCTCATTTATTCCATTTTATTTGCTTTTCTCAATATGCCATCCATATGCTTCTCTGAGCTACTTCTAATGAAGCTTTTATTTCTGTAATAGTGAATACTTATTTTCCTCTGCTTCCCTTTAGTCTGTTAATGTTTCAGCTCCTTCTGTTGCCCTGCTATGTTTTTCCTGAATTTCCTGTATTTCTTCTTTGAGCTCTTGTTTCATAGACATAATTGAATCAAGCATTAATTCTTTTTCTTTGTCAGTATTTGGATGGTGCTGTTTGGCCACAATTTTCAGTTACTCTGAGATACCATTTTTCTAATGAGCATGTTTTACCACCATTTGTTTTCTTCCTTTCCACATTTTTTTTTCTTACAGTATCTTTGTACGATTACTATTATTTGCTACAATTGGTTACTGGTTGCAAGCTACAAATTGCTAATTTATCTTATTAGTTATGGTTGAATTATTCAGTTCTTCTTATACCAAATAAATGAAGAAATATCACAAGAGAGAGGCCAGGAGATGATAATCCAGGGAGTCAGGTTCACGATTTGGTTCCTTTGACACAGAATTTTATGTGAGTGAGGTTTTGAGTTTTGGGGAGAGAGGAGGTTTCGGTGTCTACTTTTCCCCCAGACCATCCAAGACTGGTAATGTTGGTGCTGCATGTGGTCCTGAGTTCCTCTCCCTCCCTCCTCTGCACTAGCAAACTGCTCCTAGCAAACGTGGTGGATCTGTGTGTTTCCCTTTGTTCTGAATTAGGCATTGTCGGTCTTGCTCTGCTGACATCCTGAGAGATCACACTCCAGGCACCATTGACATCAAGCCTGCTTTACTGTCACTTCATACGTTGTGCATCAGCATTACAACTGTCTCGTAGTTTATTCAAACATGGAGTTTTCTTTTCTATTTATTTTTGTTCAGAGTTGTTTTCAGAAAGGAGACTGTAGGAATATCTTACTATACCATTTTAAACACAGATATCTGGTGATCTTGATCAAACCCAGATATGATTGTTGGGTTTTTTTTAATTATTGCATAAAAAATGAAGTGTGAGATTTTGCACACCTTCAAGATATGTCGTAATCAGGCCCCAGTCTATTTCATCTTCATCTTCTGCTGCTTCCTCCCACAACTTTTGCTCTGACTACAAGATGACTTCATACAAAATCCTTGGTAGCAAACGTGTTTTCTTCCCCTGAAATTCATAACATATACAAATTATTAAAGGATATTATTCATACTTGATAAATATTGAAATAAACACAGGATTCAAGTATAAGAGAGAAAAGAGTTTATCAAAATGTGATCAGAGCTGTCACAGAGAAAATATTTGACAAAATAAAAAAGCAAATTCTCTCCTCAGGATGCCGGGATGCATAAATTGGAACATCTCAGATTTTGCATAAAAACTAATTTTGGCGTTTCTCAAATTTCTTTCCTAATCTTGGGATATTCTTTTTGTAAAAAAAAAAGAAATGTTTTATTGAAGTCTATAATACACACAGGTGAGTGCATAAATTATAAGTTTACAGCTCAATGAATTATCACAAAATGAACACACATTTGTGATCCCCACCTATATGAGGAGATAGAATGTTACTAGCCCCCAGAGTCCTACATGGGCCACCTCCTAGGCATTACTCACTCCTTCTCTGGGAAGGCATCCACTCTCCTGACTGCTGATCATACAATATGCTTTCTTCTGTGTTTGGCTTTTTTTTTTTTAACTTAACATTATGTTTGTGAGATTTATCTGCATAGTTGTTTATAGAATAGGTTTTTTCATTCTCTTTCTGTATAGTATTCTAGTGTATAAATACATCATACTTGATTTATCCATTCTATCAATGATGAAAATTTGATATACTATGAAATTTGAATTTGGGATTAATACAAACATGCTGCTATATACAGTATTTTACATGTGTTTTAGTGAATATATACACATATTTCTTTGTTTTTTGGTGTACACACTCCTATAGTATATAACTAGGAGCAGAGCTACTAAGTAATAAAGTCTATATGATCAGTCTTTAGTAACACTAAATAAGACGCAGTTTTTCAAAGTAGTTTAGAAACTCTTCTGGAAGGATTCTATGCATCAACAGAGACATTGTAAGAGCACATGTTTTAGTTACTTTTCAGGCCATGACAAACCACACCAAAATTTAGCAGCTTAAAAAAGGGACTATTTTTTGTTATTGTTCATGATTCTGAAGGTTAGTGATTTGGGTGGTGTCTTATCCATTTTCTGTTGCTATAGCAGAATATCTGAGACTGGGTAATTTATAAAGGAACGAAATTTATTTCTTACAGTTATAGAGGTTTGGAAGTTCAAGGTCAAGGGGCCGAATCTGGTGAGGGCCTTCTTGCTGGTGAGGACTCTGCAGAATCCTGAGGTGGCACAGAGCATCACATGGCAAGAGACTGAGTGTGTTAACTCAGGTCTCTCTTCTCTTATGAAGCCACTAATGCCCCACCCTCATGACCTCATCTAATCCTAATTACCTCCCAAAGGTCCCACCTTTCAAATACCGTAGTCACATTTTCCACTCTCTCCATAGGGTTACAATGGGGATTAAGTTTCAACGTGAGTTTTGGAGGGGACACACTTTCAAACTACAGCAAGTGGCTAAGCCAGTCAGGTTTTCCATTCACATGGCTGCAGTTACCCAGCAGTTCAGCTAGGGTCGGGTGGGATAAATGGCCGTGTTATGTCTGGTGGTAGGTTCTGGTTCTCGACTGAGTCACATGTCTCCAGCAGGCCAGCCTGGGCTTTCCACGTTAGGGCAGCGGCTCAATAGAGAGAGCAGAAACTGTAGTCTCTCCTGAGCCTGGTCTAGCGAGCCAGACAGCATCACTGCTGCTGCATTTCCCAAGTCAAAGCAAGTCACAAGGCCAGTCTACATTCAAGCAGGGGGGAGAATAAACTCCACTTCTTAATGGGAAAGTCAGCAAAATATCATGGCCATACTTTTTCAATCTACCTTCATCTTCCACTTGACCACAATTATTTATTTTCCCCTCACATGAAAAATACACTCACCCCTCACCCCAGGAACCCCAAATGTCTCATCCAATTATGGCTTCATGTTCAAGTCTAAGATCTCATCATCTGCGTCAGATCCAAATGAGGCTCCTTGAGTACTTATCCTCAGGTGTAGCTCCCCTCAATCTGGACACCTACAAAATAAAAAGGCAAGTTTTCGGCCGGGCGTGGTGGCTCACACCTGTAATCCTAGCTCTCTGGGAGGCCGAGGCGGGCGGATTGCTCAAGGTCAGGAGTTCAAAACCAGCCTGAGCAAGAGCGAGACCCCGTCTCTACTATAAATAGAAAGAAACTAATTGGCCAACTGATATATATATAAAAAATTAGCCGGGCATGGTGGCGCATGCCTGTAGTCCCAGCTACTCGGGAGGCTGAGACAGAAGGATCGCTCGAGCCCAGGAGTTTGAGGTTGCTGTGAGCTAGGCTGACGCCACGGCACTCACTCTAGCCTGGGCAACAAAGTGAGACTCTGTCTCAAAAAAAAAAAAAAAAAAAAAAAGGCAAGTTTTCATCCTGCACATACCCAAAATATCATAGCAAGTCAGAAGAACCACAATAAATGCTCCTATTCAAAACAGAATGGGGAGACATAGAAGGCATTTTTCCAAGGCAATTCTGAAGGACAGCTGGACACATGTTACCAGGTGCCCCTAAATTGGAAGCAGGAAAGGTTTCTTGATCAGGGTCCATTGCTGCTCCTTTGCTATGGAACCACTCAACCCATTTCTCAGCGTGGCTCTTGGTTCTACACTCTGGGCTCTTAGCTCAGCCATCTGAGAAAACTTTTCATTTCTATAAGAAATGGCCCATTTTGCAGCTGAGTAGCTTCCTAAGTCTTTCCTCTAACTATAGAGGGTTGGGAGCCCAGAGGTTATTATTTTTTTTTTCATTTTGAATAGTCTCTGCTCCTTTTGGTCCAATTTAGCAGTGCTTTTGCCAGCAAAATTCTCTTAAAATCTTTGTGGATTTCCTATGACTCAACTACAGATCTACTCTGTGTGGCAAAAGTCACATTTATAAATTTTTTTTGATACAGATCTCTTTCTGCTTTGGATGATAAGTCAGGCAGAGTGGGACAATGCTGTTTTGTCTACTGAGTCTAGTAGACACTACCTTGAACCTTCCAGTAATCTTAAATATGATGTTATGGCTGTACACTTAATTTAGGATTTGGCCCCAGGTCTCATTTTATTTTATTTATTTATTTTTAATTTTTTTTTCTATTTTTTTTTTCAGGTCTGTTTCTCAGTGTCCTTGTACTCATTTTATTTTGAGAATCTCTTATTGACTGTGAAGAGCAGAGATGATAAACAGTTTTATTTTCCAACTCAGCAAAATCTTGGATCCTTTTTTTCCCTCTAAATTCTACTTACAAATCAAACAGTTACTTCTTTATCTCCTCTCTGTCTTCCTATACCTTATCATATGCATTTAGGACCAACAAACTGATACTTTGAACATTCTGCCTGATGATTTCTTCAGCCAAATCCAAAAGTTTATTAGTAGCATTTGCTATCTTCCAAGTTATTATAACAACAATCTTGCAGATTGCTCTGCCATTTACCCAGATTGCTGTAGCAATTTCTTCATTGCTTTTCCAGTCTCCACTAACAACTAGTACGCCACTTATCCAGCCTTATCAAAAAGTTTTCTCATCACTGTTTGCTCTTTTTCCCAAGCCATTTCTCAGGATTGTTTATTCAGCTGGTAACCCTGTGAGATTAGGTGATGTCTCCCCCAGGAGAAGGAGCAGGTTGCTTACTGCTTGCTCTAAAAGTGGTGGGTCCGAAAGCTCCATGTTTCTTGGCTGCATCTCAGACCCACTGCGTGGGTGACATTCATCTGGGCTATGTCGCATTGTCCCCACAGGACTTGGAGGCAAAGAAAACCAAAGTGAATATGCTGATGCTCATGCTGCCTGCTGTGCCATGAATAATAAAGTCCTTTATCTCTGACACAGGAATCTTTGTCTAGGGCCAGCATCCATGAAACAGGAACGGGCTCACTTATCCGCCTGTGAGCAGGGAAAAATCAAATCCCAGATCCAACAGTCTCCATCTCCAGAAAGTATTCCCAGTTTAATTTTCAACAAACCTTGATTTAACACTACCAAAATCTGGGCATGACTTGGGAAAAAAAAAAATCTCACTTCCCTAAAATATAATTGAAGGCAAAATTATTTTTACAGCATTTTTAAAAATTCAGAACTATCTCAGAATTCAGCAATGGAAGTATAATAAATCCTATTAACATCTCTGCTCATGTTACTGTGGTGACTGACCTCAGAGCTAGCCTAGCCTCAGATCAAATGAAATATTGTAGCATTGTCAAAAACTGTGTCTTCTTTTCAAGAAAGTTTTGTCTTTGGGGCCATTTATCCATCTAGCAAGAGAAAAATCCCAAGAACTTGCCAACTGCAATGCTTTATGTAATTTCTGAACCAATACAGTAATCTTTATCTCTGTGATTCCCAAATAACGTTTGTGTTGCAAAATAACAAGTAAAAAAACAAAAAAGAACAGGGATACAAGGAGGAAGAAAAGATAAGGAATATTCATATATCACCTACCACATGCCAAGAAAGTACTTTGCTGACATTTACATGAAACTTGGTTATAATTGTTTGAATTTCACAAGGAATGGTTCAGCCTAGTATCTAGGAGCACAGACTTGGGAACAGACAACCTGGGTTTTCAGCTCAGCTCACTGTCAATTAGCTCTGAGATGTGGAGCAAGTGACTTAGCTTCTCCATGCCTTCATTTCCTCATACGTAAAAAGGGAATAATTTTCATTCCTACCTCATAGCCTTATTATGTTATTTAAGGTAAAAATGGTTACCACGTATAAAGTGGTTCTAACTGTGTTGTTTAATTTAATGAATAGCACCTAGGTCCAAAGCTGGGTGAGGAGGATGAGAGAGAAAAAATGTTACCATGTGCAGGAGCAAGAATAACTCTTTGGAGTACACACTCTCGATAATCCAAGAGACTGGGATGAAAAAATACAGTATTTCAAATGCCTGAATTTCTGGGTAATAGCAAAGTGACTCTAGAAACTCTTTTTTGCATCAGCACCTTTCTAAACTATACATAGGAATCTAATTTTCTTTATCTCAGATTGCTAGCCTCAAAAACTGTGAGACAACACATTTCTGTTGTTTGAGCCATGCTGTTTGTGGGGCTTTGTTATGTACAGCAGCCCTGGGAGACTAATACAACACGCTATGCTAAATCTCCCTCTGTCTTTTCTGACTTTTTCTTTTCGAAGCAAAGTAAGACACAGTGCAGAAGTGCTTAGAATGACAAGTAATAATTCCCTGCCCCATCCCTGCTCCCTCTCGCTAACAATCAAAAGAGCCTTTTAAATGGCTCTTAAATTTCCACTTTTCCAAAGCCTTTCCCAGCTATCGGGAAATGAAGTGTGGGTTTCTCATTTGATATCAATGTTCCACTTTGCAGTACACGAAACGCCTATGTAATGCATACGCATAATGAATTTTATTTTTCAGTGTTTGAACTTCTCCATGTCAGACTGCTTGGAAGGAGGTTTGGTTTTTTGAAAGTCTATTTTACACAGAGGTGCTGTGGTCAGCTAAATAGCACAGGCTTCACACCCGGACCCCTGACTGTCTGCCCCACCTCTAGCCAGGTTACTTCAATGCCTTACATATGGTCGTCTTATTTTTTTTTTTTTATGTAGGATATAGCAAGAGAATATCTCAAAATATTAATCTCAGTACTCTTCCTTTCTTCTTAAGTATTGTATTGTGAAATTCAAAACATCCACAGTGCTGTGTATAAAAGACATAAGCATAGTTTAAGAAACAATTCTCAAGTAACTACTACCTAAATCAGAAGACAGAGCATTGCTCCCCATCCAGCCATGTTCAAAATCACTAGCCATTAAGGAAGTGCAAATTAACACTGTGATGATCGATTACTGTACACATAGAAGAACAGTGAAACATTTTTTTAAAAAAATAGCACCAAATTCTGGCACCAATACCAAATTTATGTTGCCGGTGGAGATGTAAAATGGTTACACCCACTCTGAAAAACAGTTTGGCAGTTTTCTTATAAAACTAAGTATACACTTACCACAAAGCCCAGCAATTGCACTCCTGGGAATTATTTCAGAAGTGAAAATAAATGTCCACACAAAAACTTGCACATGAATGTTCACAGTAGCTTTATTTATAACAGCCAAAACTTGGAGACAACCAAAATGTCCATCAACAGGTGAATGGCTGAACAATGGCCGTCCATCCATCCCTACAGCGAAATGCTACTTGGCAAGAAGAAGGAACAAAGTGCTGGTAAGCACAGCAACGTGGGTGGATCTCAAGGGGATTCTGCTGATTGAACAAAGCCGATTGGGCAAGGTCACGTCTTGCACAGTTCCATTTATATAACATTCTCAATATGACAAAATTATAGAGAAGGAAAGTAGATTAGTGGTTGCCAGAACTACAGATGGTGGGAGAACCTGGGAGGGGGAAGTAACTATAAAGGGGTAAGTACAAGGAGATCTCTGTGGTGATAGACTAGTTCCATATCGTGCTCAAGGAGGAGGAGAAATGACACATGATCCAATGACACAGAACTACATACGTACATTGGATCAATGTTAATTTGTACTATCACTATGTATGATATAACTGTTGAGGGGACTGTGTAAAGGGAAATTCGGGATATTGAGGTACTATCTTTGCACCTTCCTATGAATCCATAATGGTTTGGAAATATTTTTTTTTCTAATTCTGAAGTGGCCACCACCCAAGTCAGAAGATAGGATGATGTCCCCTGTCCCACCCACTCCTCCCCACGCATACTCCTCTCCCTTCACACGGACACTGCGACAGTCAATTCTTGCTTCCTGTTACACACTTACCACCTACACATGCTCACCACCTACCACACTCACCACCTACACATGCTTTCCTAAAAATGTGGCATTTTTTGCCTAGTTTAAACTTTATACAAATGGAAGAATCATATGAAATCTGTTGACTCTGCCTTTCTTCCCCAAGCTTTTTCACTAAACATTATGTTAGTGAGTTTCATCCACGGTGTGTCTAGCTGTAATTGTGTATGGCATCAAATGAATAGACCACAATTTATCCATCTGCTCGAAGATTGCTTTGGAGTTGTTTCTAGTTTGGGGCTATGAGGAGCACAGCTATCGTTATTGTACCCTGGTGCACCTGCGCATGCATTTTTTTTTTTCTAGAAAACAGACCCAGGAAAGAAGTTGCATGGTCGTGGGTGATGTTTATTTTGACCTTCAAAAGAAAAAGGTAAATTATTTTCCAAAGGCGTGTAGCATTTTTCACTTCCATTGACCATGTAGGTAAAGTTCTTGTTGCTCTTTTTTTAGTATCGAAAGACAGATTGAGCCATTCTGGTGGGTGTGTAATTGTGTGCCATTGCAGCTTTAATTTGCGTTTCTCCGATTACTCTTTGGTTGAGCATTGTTTCGTTTTGGATTTTCTCTGTTAGGAAAGGTCTGTTCAAGCTTTTGCCCATTTTCTATTGAGGGGCACACATTTTTTCCCTCCAGATCTGTAAGAATCCTCGTATATTCTGGCTACTAACCCCCTGTCTGTGGCTGGTCTTTTCTCTTATTCCCTGATCTCTTTTCTCTGGGTCAGCATGCACAACTCTGCCCTTTTTCAGTCAAAGGCCTCCTTCACCTAAGGTAAAAGAAAATCAGGAATCGGAATGTAAAGAAAAATAAGCAGGCCGTGCTTAGCTTGGAATCTCCTAAATAGATTCTTAAAAAGTGTATTACTTACACTCATATTTGTAGCAGCAGTAATCACAATAGCTGAAATGTGGAAGCATCTTCAGGGTCCATGATGAATGGATAAACAAAATGTAATCCATCCATACAATGGAATATTATTTAGCTTTAAAAAGAAAGGAGATTCTGAGATGAGAGGATGTTATATGAAGATGGAAGCAGAGATTGAAGGGACACTGCCACAAGCCAGAGAATGTCAAGGACTGTGCCAGCTGCCGGAAAGTGGAGGGGGCAAAGAAGGATTCTCCCCTAGAACTGTCAGAGGGAACATGGTGCTGATGACACCTTGACTTTGAACTTCTGGCCTCCAGAATTGTGAGTGAATAAATTTCTGTTGTCTTTAAGACAAAAAAAAAAAAAGATGAAATTCTGATACATGCTACAACATGGATGAGCCTTGACAACATTATTATTGCTAAGTAAAACAAACCAGACAGAAAAGGACAAATACTGTAAAATCTCACTTCCATGAGGTGCTATGAGAGTCAAATGCATGGAGATGGAAAGTGTAATGGTGGTTGCCAGTGGCTGAGGAAAAGGGGAATGAGGAGTTAATGTTTAATAGGTACAGAATTTCAGTTTTGCAAGATGAAAAAATTCTGGAGAAGAATGGTGATGATGGTTGAACAATTGTGTATTCACTTAATGCCACTGAACTGTACCCTTAAAAATGATTAAGATGGTAAATTTTATGTATATTTTATCACAATAAAAGATTATTAGTATAGTCATTATTTAAAATAACCTTTTAGGGCTGGGCATGGTGGCTCATGCCTGTAATTCTAGCACTTTGGGAGGCTGAGGCGGGAGGATTACTTGAGGCCAGGAGTTCAAGACCAGCCTGAGCAACATAGTGAGACTCTATCTCTACTATATATATATATTTTTTTTTTTTTTAACTAGGTGGGTGTGCTGGTGCAGGACTGTAGTCCTGAATGCTGACCCAGGAGGATCACTTGAACCTGGGAGCTGGAAGTTACAGTGAGCTGTGATTGTGCCACTGTAGTCCAGTCTAGATGACAGACAAAAACCCTGGCCAAATAAAAAAACAAAAACAAAAATGAAAACCTTTGATTAATACAGAAAGAAATAACATCTGCACATTGAAAAAATTAGAAAAAAAGAGACATGCAAAAATAAACAAGTAAAAAAAAACTACCTCCCTCATTGTGACATTGAATGTCGAACCTTCTGGGTCTGAAAATGACCTTATACTGCGCATTATGCTTTATTGAGTACATGATCTCTACAATTATTTCCAACTGACCCAAACATGTAACAATGTTTTAAAAGTCAAAACCCGGTTTTTGGTTTTTGTTTGTTTGTTTTTTTGAATGAGTCTAAAAGCAAGGCTCTTGGCCAGGTGCAGTGGTTCACACCTGTAATCCCAGTACTTTGGGAGGTCAAGGCAGGAGGATCATTTGAGGTCAGGAGTTCTATGCCAGCCTGAGCAACATAGTGAGACCCCAATCTCTACAAAAAAAAATTTTTTTTAAAGAAAAGCAAGGCATTATTGCATAAAATTCACCCTTCAGCAAGAGCTTGGGAGGAAGTTAAAACATCTTGGGGAGGAAGAGAAAATTGGGAGGTGTTGAGAAGGGATGAAGGTTGGCCCTCCTCTTCTACAGGAGCAGAGAGTGGTGTCAGGACTGCCTGCCCCTGTCCAGGTGAACACCCTTAGTCTCAACCCCAGAAAGTAGGCTGGGACCTTGGACAAAGCTAGCAACTTCCACAGCCATTAGTGAGCATTGCCTGTTGCTATTCTAACAAACTGCTGTGGTTTTGCTGTGCCCCGAGTGGGCATCCTAGCAGCAGCAAACAATGTGCCAGGTGACCGGTAGCAAGAATGACACCTGTCAGTAGCTTCAGACTCTGCACAGCCCATCTGGACTCACCTATGGCCCAGGATCTGTGTATATGTCCCTGAACGTACCCCTATTCTTGAGGAAAGTGCCACCTATCACCAGGGGTTGTTTTGAGGATGTATTAACAAGGTTGGAAGCATCCAGAACAATGCTAATCTCAGCTGTGTGGAGATTTGTTTTCCTTGCTTTTAGGCAGGTCTATCTCTGACTCCAATTCTACAGTCTTTGGCACAGTGCCACCGTTACCTGTACGAAGCAACGTTTTTGATGATAACTCAATAGCTCACAAAAGAGGAAAAAGAAACACCATTAACCACATTGTGTAACTATAAGTGATGAGGTTGATTCTCCAGAGGAATGGTAATCTGATTGGAGGCAAAATTCCAAACAGAAGAATTTCCATACTGTTTGAGCTATGGTAGTATCACTGGAAAACCGTACAGTCCTCCTACTTTGAAAACCATCACTCACTTAGGTGTGTAAACTCGTGTCTATTGTTTAGGTTTCTAAATCTCATTATAACGTCACTAATCTCATGAATATCATGAGATATTTGTCATTACCTAAAATGCTTTACATTAGCTTTATGGTTCTCAGAAATCACTAAACCCACAAAAAAATTCTGTCTGCACTGCAAAATATTCACTGTGCTATTTATGTCTGGCAGTTTAACCTCTTCCACTGCCAGGCAACAAATAACACCGGTATTTACTGAGTAAATACCAGGTACACGGCATTGTTATAGGCATTGAGGTGTTACAAAGGAGAGATTAGATGTGGTCCCTTGACTTCTGGTTTCTGAGATCTAACCAGAAAAATAAGACAACTTAACAGTGAGATTAATATAGATGTGGAGGAAGCATCAACTAGAAAAAACGCATAACAATTTTTATAATTAACATAGGCTTTCACAAAGCCAAATTTAGAAAGAAAACATTTTATTAATTTTTTGATGTTCTTGTTAGCTTTGTTCACATTAACCATGATTTCATTAAACTTTTATTTTCATATGTGCTTTAAGTTTAACTATGCCATATTCATTAAGTTTTTAAGAGGAGCTGATGAGACCAAGGTAAAATGGCTGGAAAAAAATTGGATACCATAAATTTTCTTTCAAGGAAAGAATCCTTTCAATGATAGCACTTATGTTTTGAATTATATATAAAACGTCATAATCTTTGCATTACAATAATTTCATTTAATTATGCAACAGGAACATTTCTTAGAGATATGCAGATTGTATGATACCCACTTTGTATAAAAAGAAAATGTATTCCTGGTCATGCGACTTCCCCCAAATCTCACCGTGAGTCAGAAGAGCAGAGAGCAAGTCTCCCGTTAGTCCTTTGCTGTGCTCACTCCACGCTGTGTTCCCTGATTTTAACACCTGACCACCTCAGTCTCTTTCATAGCTGCTAATCATAGTTATGTCTTCTATGGTTTGGGAAAATAGCTTTGCTTTCACATGTTCGTGTTTTCTGAAAGGACACTGACATTCATCACAGAACTTCAGAGCTGGAAGGGGTCCCTGAGATGTAGTGCAACAGTCTCATTTCCCCATAGACGAAGAATCTGAGGCCTGGAGTGGTTACGAAGCCCCAGGAGAGGCACAAAGGTGAACAACAGTGTCCAAATGGATCCATGAGGAAAGGGTAAAGGCACTGAAATTGTTCCCTCCAGATGGCTAATTTAATAATGGCTTTTGAATAGTAGAAGAACTACAGTGCAAGACGAGGAACTTGTCTTGTATCTGTTCCAAAAAACACAACAAGTTTTGATTTTAGTTAGCAAAAAGAATAATACTAAACATAAGAAAGAATTTTCTGGCAAAGAAGATGATTAAAAACTGAGACGGGAAAGCTAGAGAGAGTCTTTTTCTTTCTTCTTGAGATATAATTCACGTACCATACAATTCACCCATTTAAAGTGTACAATTCAATAGTTTGTAGTATGTTCGTAGTTGTGCCACCAGAAAAACACAAGCCATCTTAGCTTGTTTTCATTGAGTAAGAAAGAAAAACCCACACCCATTAGCTATCATGCCTCCCCACTCCTAAGCACCCGCTAAACTGCTTTCTGCCTCTATAGATTTGCCTATTTGGAATATTTCACACAAATGAAATCATATAATATGTGATCTTTTGTGACTGCCTTCTGTCTCTTAGTATACTGCTTTTAAAGTCCATCCAGTGTCATAGCATGTATCAGTAGTTCATTGCTTTATATTGCTGAATAATAGTCCCTTGTACAGACATGTGATATTTTATTTATCCATTCATTAGTTGATGGACATTCAGGTTGCTTCCACTTTTTGGCTCTGATGAATAATGCTGCTACGAACATTCGTGTATATGTTTTTGTGTAAACATGTTTTCTTTTCTCTTGGGTGAAAAGGAGTGAAATTGCTGGGTCAAATGGTCACCCTGTCTAACTTTTCAAGGAACTGCCAGCCCATTTTCCAAACTGGATGTACCACTTTACATCCCCACCAGCAGTGTAAGAAGATTCCAACTTTTCCACATTCTCCCCCACATTGTTATGATGACTTTGTGATGATAGCCAGTTCAGGGGGTAGGAAGTAGTATCTCACCGTGGCTCTGATCTGCATTCCCCCAATGGCTAACGCGGAGCGTCTTTTTATGTGCTTATTGCACATCTTCTCTGGAGAAATGCCTATTGAGATCCTTTGCCCATGAAAAACTTCTTTATAAAAGGTCAAGTGTACACTCAATTCTTATTCTCTGGGTTGCTTCAAATCTAGTCCCCTATTATATAAATTATATGGGTCCTAATTGTACAAATTAGAATTCTTCTGGTCCTTTCCGGTTCAATGAATCTAGGGTTTAAAAGAATTTTCATATCCGAAGTTTGATTTTTATAGAATGGAAACTGAAGGCAAAATGCTACAAATGTCCCCACTTCCCGTAGAGATGAACTTTTGAGTAGAAGTTCTGAGGAGATGCATTTCCGGAACATCCTTTGTTTGAGGGGCAGGTCCTGAGGAACAGGCTGTCCACGCTCATGCAAAAAATGGAGCCAGTGGGGCAAATGGGCTGCGTTTCCTGGGAGACTTCGAAATGATTGCGTGAAAAAATAAACCCAGCTTTTGTCTGAATGACAACATTCTGGGATGGTTAATCTTCAACCTAGCTAAAAGGATGTATCTGAGTTGCTTCAGCAAACATATGACGGTAGCATGAAAATATGCATCCCAAGAAAAGCAATTAAACTGAGTCTCTGTGCACACACAGAGGGCATGGCCTCCAGTGGGGAAAACCAGTACTTTGCTTTCGGGCCTTTCCCTTCATCTCTATAATGAGCGATTACGTTGCTTCCTTTAAATGTGAGCATTCAAAAAATATTTTTAAGGTATATTTTTTAAGTCTGCATGCTCAACATTCCCAAAACTAAGACTAATCATGGTAGGAAGGTCGGAAGGGAGGAAGTATGTACCTGTTTGTGCATGGGTACACGTCATAGTAAGGTTTGGGAGTTAGAGTGAAAAGTTATGACTCCTTCACAGGCAGCTGAAGACACACAATTGGTCATGTGAATACAACATGAGCTCATCGAATATTTTTTTTAAGAATTAAGGAAAGGCATTTTTCTTTCTTTCTTTCTTTCTTTCTTTCTTTCTTTCTTTCTTTCTTTCTTTCTTTCTTTCTTTCTTTCTTTCTTTCTTTTTTAACAAAAAGCCATTTACATCATCCATCACTAACCTTTAGTCTCACCACCACCCTGAAGAGTAGAATTCCAGGGCATGCTGTGAAAACTGTATGAACAACTGGAAGAATCCACAACTACTGTTACTTGAAGAAGGACAACATGTCTAAATGATCAGGCCGGGCGCGGTGGCTCACGCCTGTAATCCTAGCCCTCTGGGAGGCCCAGGCAGGCGGATTGCTCGAGGCCAGGAGTTCGAAACTAGCCTGAGCAAGAGCGAGACCCTGTCTCTACTATAAATAGAAAGAAATTAATTGGCCAACTAATAGTTATAGAAAAAATTAGCCAGGCATGGTGGCACATGCCTGTAGTCCCAGCTACTCGGGAGGCTGAGGCAGAAGGATCGCTTGAGCCCAGGAAATTGAGGTTGCTGTGAGCTAGGCTGATGCCATGGCACTCACTCTAGCCTGGGCAACAGAGCGAGACACTGTCTCAAAAAATAAATAAATAAATGATCACTAGAGGGTGGACATTTTGAAAGAGAGGAAAAAGAAGAGACCATGGGGTTCTCTGGGTATCGCAGCTGAACTACAGCTGGACACAGTGCAATAAACCACAAAGCAACAAGCCCTCAATGCAAATTATGCACCACAATGCTCTCAATACCTGATGGTCTAGCCTATCTTTATCCACTACAGTGCTTCCTGGTCAGCATTCTCCCGCTTGCTGTTCCTGGTAATGATGAAATCAATATATATGACCCTAAACCCAGTCTTTGGGGTAGGTTTGAAATGCCTGAGGATCAACCCAGGCAGCCAAGGTCTGTCAGCACCTTCCAGAAAACTAAGCCACTGGTCAATATCATGGGATCTGGAGGAACCTCTGGGATTTGTTGGTTTAAAATGTTCTTAATACAGTTCATAGTCACCTTATAACCATTCAACCTTTCATTTTGAACTTGCAAAATTCTGGTTTTGGACTCTCGGTAGGAACCTTGAACAAAATGCCAGGAGGACACCTGCCCACAAGCCAAAATGTTGGAACAAGTGCCATATGATCTGAGTGAGGACAAAGAACAAGGAATTGTGCTGAAGAACTTTCAGGATAAATAGAGGGACCCTGAAAGTGCTTAGACATCATGTTACCAAGGAAAAAATGTGACCCAGAGAAAGGAGGCTGCATATGTCTTCTGAAACAATTTAAAAATCAAAAACATGCAGTTTAGCTTTAATTAATACTCTGAATTAATAAACAGAATAATAAAATACTAAATGTAGCAAAACTAAGGCATCAAGGACCAGGAGAGCTAAAATTGATGTTAAGCAGCCATATAAGAATTTATTACACCTTATAAATTGTATAAGTATTATGTGTCAACCAAAATAAAATAATTTTTTTATTTGTTTGTATACAGGGTCTTGTTGTGTTGCCCAGGCCAGTGTCAAACTCCTGGCCTTGAGCAATCCCCCTTCCAAAGCGCTGGCCTTACAGGCATGAGTCACCACACCCAGCTGAGAATTTAATTATAAGCCAAATTGCCATAAACTTATTTAATATGAAATTTCCTGTTGCTTCTGTACAAAGTTTTCTTTGTCTATTTGGGAGATCAATTTCTCTTTTCAGCTGAGTTGTGAATAGAATCAAAATTCACAGGTAAAGAAACTACTCATATAATTTCAAAATTAAGTTGATGACAGATTTGTACCCAGTCTGAGTAGCCCTCAACCGCATGAGTTTCGAGTTCTCAAGGGCCAGTGGCTCCCTTCAGTGGCTTTGGGTTCACCTGAGCTAACCCTGAACGTCGGGATGCCTGCACAGTTTGGGCCTACAACGCTGGCGGGTGGGCAGATGGAAATGGCCAGGAGCGCGAGGCTGCTGACCTGCAGCGGGTCATAATGGCGGCCAGGTGTCTCCATGGTGACCTCTCTGAGCCATGAGGTCGGAACTGTGGGATTAGTGACATCCCACGACTGGAGCAACCATAGTGCAGAGAACAGCTTTGACTGCTGTAAGTAATCCCCAAACCTCGCATTTAGATGTAAAAAGTGTAGAAACTTAATCCGTACTGAGGAACAAATTAGCATGATACTGGAAGGAAAGTGTTTCTCCGGGAGATCAGGGAGGTGCCCTTAGCTCTCCTGTCTCCCAGAGTCACCACAGTCATACTCTAAGAGGAAGGAAAAGGTCAGAGAAAATGGCTCTGAGAACCTGCTACACAAACCAAGGATGAAAGAATGAGAATTCCATGATTGCTCACTGTTCCTTGGTATTTACCCCTTCACCTTCCAAAATCCCCTAAATGCTTAAAATCAGTAAAACAATTTCCACCTGCCTTAAATTAGCTGGTGACTGCTTCCACGTGCTTCAAAAAGCATCACTTGTTTAGAGTTGCCCAAAAGAATGTAGGTTATTATCCTAATGATTTCACAGCCATTTTGAAACAGTCAGCAATGAGTCTGTATTTCATTTAGGTGGTTCCGGGAGAAACTTTCCAGGACCCATGCATGAGCACAGCTGTTTTTCCTGATCAGGATCCTTGCAGCACCCAAGTGAGTCGGTCTATAAGTATCAGAAAGATTTTGCTCTGTCTCTGGCCACTGCTAATTCTGGTGTATATTCCCTTTATAACGAAAAGCTCCTACTGTTTTCTCCTACAGTTATGATATTTGTTTCTTGATCATTTCACCTTCTATTCACCAATTAATTGAAATCCAATCCACTAGAATTTTCTATCTTTCCTATTGAAAAAAAGTGCTTTTTTTTAAAGTTTTTTTTTTAATTATTTCAGAATATTACAAATGTTTAGGTTATATATATTGCCTTTGCCCCACCCAAGACAGAGCTACAAGCGTGTCCATCCCCCAAACGGTGTGCACTGCACCCATTAGGTGTGCATATACCCATCTCCTCCTCCCCCCAGCGTGATTCATAGCGGCTTGAATTTCTCAAATCTCAAGATGTTCTGCATAAAATCTTTAGAGTTTCTGTTTTGGCTTCTACACATGATGGTTGTATCCTCTCAGAGGGTGAATACATTTTATCTTTGTTTTCAGAGATCTCTAGTCAAGTAAATGAGGGAAAATATAATTCATTTTCATTGTGGGAAAACTAAGTCATTAAGTAGTCAAAAAACTACTTAATGAATCACCATCTACTTAACTAGAACTCCTAGAACTTAATCTCCTAACTAAGGGTAAACAGGCCAAAATGTCATTTTACAGAGAAAATTATTAGATACAGGGGACTTGTCTAATGGGAATGCCTTTATAATATATATAAAAGCTTAGTTTAGATTTTCATAAACAGTTTTGCTTTGTGCTGTCACTTAAGAGTTCATGCATCTGTATGTTGGAACCCCAACGGCTAGTATGAGAGACAGTTTGTGTTGGAGCACTGTGTTAGCTTTCCAGGAGAGTTAATCCCCTGGAACACAGTTATAAACCTCCAAGAGAAAAATACCTAAGTGGCCAGATAATTGTCAGAGATTAATGCATGCTGTTCTACAGGAAATACACTCGGCTCTCTGTGCCAAGATCCTATACCCTTGTGCTTCGTTCTTATGCACTTGGTCATCTGGTTTCCAAAGCATACAGCTGACAAGTGGAGACAGCTGTCATTTTATATATTGGCCGCTAAAGTAAGTGACAACTGACTAACAAGGGAAATAAGAGAAAAAAAAAATACTTCTAAAAACCAGGCAGAAATAGAAGAGCTGAAATCCCAGAGATCCAGAGCATTTTCATCTCAGGTCAGGCCATCCTAAGTGGCCTCTGTGGTCGTTGCTCTGTTACAACACAGGGTGGTGGTAACTGGCTTGATGATGCTGAAATGTTGCAGCTGGGGAGATCCCCTGGGGGTGTTGTCCAACTCTCCCAACTCCCCGCTGAGGGCACAGGGGCCTCAGAAAGCACTGAGAGCCCGGTTCAGGATCACGGCTGGTTAGTGGTGCAGCTGCAACTGGGGCCAGGTCTCTTGACCCCAAGGCCCAACTCTTGCCCTATACACTCCACCTCAAAAAGGTGAAAATAACCCAGTATTTCAAAAGGTTGCAAAAGACCATGAAGGATGTAATAAATGTTTAAAGTGTTTTCATTGGTCAAATGAGAATTCAGTGACATAAAATATAAGAGGTTATCACTTAAACAGAAAGATCAAAATCTTGGTAGCTATTCTCATGAAATAAAAATCTGATACAGAAAAAAAAAACTGAGCATTTTAATATAAATCTTTTAAATACCTTTGCCAGAAAATTTTCATGAAGAAATACATTGCTGGATCTCAGAAAGGTCTCCCCTGAGCACACTAGTAAATACGCTAGCACTTTCTATCTCCTTACCTAGATTAGGTTAGTATGCTTTATAATCTATCACCATATCAAATTAAATATATATATTAACATAATGTTTCCTCTAAATTTTCTCCTAAAGTTAACAGCTTAAATACTATGATTTTTCATCTAGTTTTTAAATAGAATAGTCCTCCTCTTTCCTCAGAAAAGATTTAGCCCTTAATCTGAAAACTACTAAATAAATCAATTCATACGGGCCAAGTCCCTTGTATAACAGGAGTCTTTGCAAACTGTGTCTAATCGGCTTCCGTAATAACATGATAGGGTCACTTTATAGTGATGTTTAGGGGCAAGTACCAGAATTCCTATTTTGAGGTGTATTCTATGCAGATTTTCTCTCTATAGTTATGTTTCAAGAAAAAGTGCTTGGCCTATCATGTAACTGAATCCTGTAACACAAGCATTTACATCCCATGGGTCCAATATCACTCTGATTTTACACAGCAGATAGACCTTAAAACACCTTCCTACTCTCCCCACTCCCTCCCCACATTCTTTAAAAGGGCAGGGGCTATTATCTCTCTGAATAATCAAACAAAAACTTAAATATAGGGCCGGGGCGTGGTGGCTCACGCCTGTAATCCTAGTTCTCTGGGAGGCCAAGGAAGGTGGATTGCTTGAGGTCAGGAGTTCAAAACCAGCCTGAGCAAGAGCGAGACCCTGTCTCTACTATAAATAGAAAGAAATTAATTGGCCAACTAATATATATAGAAAAAATTAGCCAGGCATGGTGGTGCATGCCTGTAGTCCCAACTGCTCGGGAGGCTGAGGCAGGAGGATTGCTTGAGCCCAGGAGTTTGAGGTTGTTGTGAGCTAGGCTGATGCCACGGCACTCACTCTAGCCTGGGCAACAAAGTGAGACTCTGTCTCAAAAAAAAAAAACAAAAAAAAACTTAAGTATAAACAAAACTAATTAGATAAATCCTTAGATTAAGATGACAAAAGAACTGGTCTTTTGATATCTTAGTTCCATCTAATTTCTTTAAATGATCACTTAAATTTCTGTATTATTAAAGCAAAGTTTCTGAGAGATAGAGAAATAGATTAGATGGTAAGAGAGCCGAATGGTTGAAGAAAATTTAGAGAAAAATAGTTATTTACTTGGCAGCAAGCAAATCCTACTACTTGCAATGCATAAGAAAAAATGAACACAAAAGCAACTCCCTTGATCTAAGATTTTTGTGTAATTGACTTTTTCTTATCATGTGTGCCTACTTGTTCATCCAACTATCTTTGCATTCATTAGAGGATTCGTAAGTGTAAAAGAAACCTTTGCAATCAGATATCAAAAGGGAATTAGAATTTAAATGCCTATGGTTAAAATAAAACTACAAGTTTCCTCTTATGATTGTATTTGGATTATAAACTGGAAACTAGAAACCTCCTGGGCCTGACCTCTAAGTGTCTTGTTGTAGGGGTGGGGGCAGGGGCTGAATCTTTGGCTCTGTCTTCCCAAGGTGACGTCATCCATTCCCAGAGCTTTGAGTGCCATGAAAGTGATGACTCAACGTTGCCAGCCCTGCCCTCTTCCTGGGCTCAGTCCCCTCTATCCACCCACTGGACAGCACTATGTGGCTATCTACTGGGCACTTGAAACAAGCCACGAGGGAACCCCAGCTTTTGTCGTCTTCTCTTCAGACCTTATCCCAAACACCTCCTTCTCATCTCAGTGGCATCACCAGTTATACAGACTGAAAACCTAGGCATCCTTGATTTCTCTTGACCTCACCCCAACCCCTGCCACCATCAAAGGAGGATCCACCATGAAGCTCATGAAGCTCATGAAACTTAAGCTTCAGGGCCCCTCCCTTGCTCAGGACCTGATCAATGTCCTCTATCTCATTTTGCGTTCGGTTTATTTTTCTTACAGAAGGCTCCCCAATTGTATAAGTTTCAGATCCCACCAAACTCGGATCTGCCTCTGCACCCTACATCCAGCTCTATTTCCAAGAGAAAAATATCTAAACCTGACCACCTGGGACACTGCTGATTGCTCCCACTACAGTCCAAGTTTTTGTCTTCTCTGGAGTACTGCAACGGCCTCCTAACCCTCCTGCAGCTTCCTCACCTTCTCTCCTACTGTATGTTTTCCATATAGCAGCTATATGATCGCTTAAAGCTATTTTTCAGGTCCTGTCTCTTACTTAACCCCCAATGGCTTCCCCTTTGCCTTATAACAAGCCACACCACTGAACTGTCAGGCTACCCTAGCAGCAGAACGCACTGCTGAGCTCTGGCAGTGCCCTGGATGACCTGGCCTCTGTTCACCTCCCAGGCCTCTCCCTCCTTGCCTGCTGCCCTCCGGCTATACTCTTCTTTCCTTCCTAGAATGCACCTGGCTCTTGTTTGCCTTAGAGCTTCTGTCTTGTTTCCTCTGCTTGGGGGAATCTCCTCCATATCTTCACTTGCCTTTGTCACCTGCCCTCAGAAGATTGTGTCTCTAAAGTAGCACCCCACCCCCACTCCTGTCACTCTTGATCCCATTATCCTCTCTTTTCACTTATTACTATATGTAATTATGCTACCTTCTTCCTTTACTTATCATCTGACTTCTTTAAAAGATGGGAACCCTGGTCACAGGTGTGCCACTGAATCCCCACTGCCTGGCAGTGCCCAGCGCAGAGAAAGTACCCAATAAATATTTTTTAAACAAATGAATGAATGAAATGCTCATTAAATAAATACTACTTCAGTTAAATGTGGCATCAAGCAGTATTACACACAGGGTGGAATTGAAGAACATGAACTATTATGAAGTCCCTTTTGTTTCTTCCTCATTTAACTGTAGACTGATCAAAAGCTATACTGAGAGTAGCTGCAAACTGCAGATGTGGACTGATGTCACAATTAACACTCCACTGTGTATGTCATCATAATGCCTGGGGTAAAAGGTGTATGTCATTGTGTCCAAACTGTAAGGTACTTGCTATAAATAGCAAAAAGATAGAAGGAAAAATCTATAGGCTGCATCATATCTTAATCTTCCCAGATACTGGTTTAGGAATGCTTAGAGATAGACCAACTTATTGAAGTGGGGGGGAACGGGAGAATTAAAAAAAAATAGAAATGCTCAAAGGCTTGAAGGTAAAGCATGTTATTACCCGTGTATTCTGAACTCAGATAAACATACTGTGAACAATGAAAAAAAAAATCAGTAATTAGAGTCTGGATCAATCTCCCTAAGATCTCTAAAGAAAAATATTTTTAAAATAATAGCTTTATTGAGATATAATTCATATACCATAAAGTTCAGCCTTTTAAAGTGTACAATTGAGTGTTGTTTTAGTATATTTCACAGGGTTGTACATCCATCACCATTAGCACATTTCATCACCCAAAAGAAACTCCATATCCGCCAGCAGTCACTCATTCCCACCCCACCTCATTCCCAGGTACACGGCAAGCACTAATCTACCTTCTTTCTCTATGGATTTGCTGATTCTGGATATTTCATATAAACGGGACCAAAAAATATGTGGTCCTTTTTGTCTGACTATCTTCACATAGTATAAGGATTTTAAGATGCATCCATGTTGTTGAATGTATTAATATTTATTTTTTTTTTATTGCCAAGTAATATTTCATTGTATAGTTACACCACATTTTGTTTATCCATTCACCAGTGGAGGGAGAGCTGGATTGTTTACACTTTGGGCTATCATGAATAATGTTGCTATGACCATTCATGGACCAGTTTTTGTATAAACATTTGTTTATTTCTTTTGGATATATACCTAGAAGTGAAATTGCTGAGTCAAATGGTAACTCCCTGTTTAACTTTTTGAGAAAGTGCTAGACTGTTTTACACAGTGGCTGCACTATTTTATGTTCCCATCAGCAAAGTATGAGGGTTCCAATTTCTCCACATTCTTTTTTTTTTTTTTTTTTTTTTTTTTTTAGACAGAGTCTCACTTTGTTACCTGGGCTAGAGTGCCGTGGCGTGAGCCTAGCTCACAGCAAGCTCAAACTCCTGAGCTCAAGCATTCTCCTGCCTCAGCCTCCCAAGTAGCTGGGACTACAGGCGTGCGCCACCATGCCCAGCTAATTTTTGGATATAATTTTAGTTGGCCAATTAATTTCTATTTTTAGTAGGGACAGAGTCTCACTCTTGCTCAGGCTGGAGCAAGACCTTGAGCAATCCACCTATCTCAGCCTCCCAGAGTGCAAGGATTACAGGCGTGAGCCACCGTGCCTGGCCTTCTCCACATTCCTAACAACACTTGCTATTGCTTTTTTTATTAAAGCCATCTTAGTGGGTATGAAGGAGCATCACATTGTGATTTTGATTTGCATTTCCCTAAAGATTTAATGGTGTCTAATGTCTTTTCATGCACTAATTTGTCATTTGTATATTTTCTTTGGAGAAATAGCTATTCACATGTTTTGCCCATTTTTTAATTGGGTTGTCTTTTCATTATTGAGTGTAAGAGTTCTTTATATATTCTGGATATAAGTTCCTTATATGATATATTACTTGCATACATTTTCTCCCATTCTGTGGGTTGTTTTTTCAATATCTTGGTGGTGTCCTTAAAAGCACAAAGGTTTTTAACTTTATGAAGTCCAATTTATCTGTTTTTCTCTTTTGTCTTTGTGATGTTGGTGTCATCTCTAAATGATTGCCTCACTCAAGGCATGAAGATTTAGTCTTGTGGTTTCTTCTAAGAATTTTATAGTTTTAGCTCCCACATTTAGGTCTATGATTGATTCTGAGGTTTTTATAATGATGTGAGGTACAGGTCCAGCTTCATTCTTTTGCATGTGGATATCCAGTTGTATAGGCAACATTTTTTTGAAAAGACTATTCTTTCCATATTGAATGGTCTTGACTCCTGTATTGACCAGGGTTGTCCAGAGAAACAGAAGATTATCTATCTATTATTTAAAGAATTGGCTCACAAGATTGTGGGAGCTAACATGGACAAGATATGGACTTGTAGAGGGCAGGCCAGCAGGTGGGAAACTCAGGCAGGGTTCCTATCCTGTGGTCTTGTGGCAGAATTGCTTCTTCCTCCAGAAACCTCAGTCTTTGCTGTTAAGGCCTTCAACTGATTGGATAAAGCCCACCCATGTTAAGGAGGGTAATATGCTTTACTTAGAGTCAACTCATTTTAAATGTCGAATTACATCGACAAATACCTTCACAGCAACAGCTAGATTACTGTTTGACCAAACAATCGGGCACCACAGCCTAGCTAGCCAAGTTGAAACATAAAACTAATCATCACAGTAACCTTGTCAAAAATCAACTGATAACACATGTAAAGTTTATCTCTGGAGTCTCCATTCAATTTCATTGATCTATATGTCCATCCTTATGCCATTACTACAGTGTCTTGATTACTATAGTCTTACAGTAAGCTTTGAATTCAGCAAGTATGAGTCTTCCAACTTTTTTTTTTTTTTTTTTTTTTGAGACAGAGTCTCACTTTGTTGTCCAGGCTAGAGTGAGTGCCGTGGCGTCAGCCTAGCTCACAGCAACCTCAAACTCCTGGGCTCAAGCGATCCTCCTGCCTCAGCCTCCCGAGTAGTAGCTGGGACTACAGGCATGAGCCACCATGCCCGGCTAATTTTTTATATATATATCAGTTGGCCAATTAATTTCTCTCTATTTATAGTAGAGACGGGGTCTTGCTCTTGCTCAGGCTGGTTTTGAACTCCTGACCTTGAGCAATCCGCCCGCCTCGGCCTCCCAAGAGCTAGGATTACAGGCGTGAGCCACAGCGCCCGGCCCAACTTTTGTTTTTCTCAAGATTATTTTGGCTATTCAGAATCTCTTGCAATTCCATGTGAATTTTAGCTTGTCTAAAACTGCCAAAAAAAAAAGCAGTTGGAATTTTGATAGAGATTACCTTGAACGTATAGATTAGTGAGGGGAGTGTATCACTATCTTAATAATGTTAAATCTTTTAATCTATGTATAAAGAATGTGTTCCCAATTATTTAGGTATTCTTTAATTTCTTTCTACAATGTTTTATAATTTTCAGCCTACAAGTCTTATACTTCTTCTGTGAAATTTGTTCCTGAGTATTTTATTCTTTTCTGATGCTATTATAAATAAAATTGTTTTCTTAATTTTATTTGTGAATTGTTTATTGCTAGTGTATAAAAGTACAATTGATTTTTGCACTTGTATCCCGCAATCTTGCTGAGTTCATTTTGTTTGTTCTTATAGTTGTGGATGTTTTGTTGTATTGTTTTTTGTTTTGGTGTGTGTATGGATTCTTTAGGATTTTTCTCTGTACAAAATCATGCCACTTATAAATAAAGATAGAATTGCCAGTAAAATGTTGAATAAAAATGGTAGGAATGGATATTCTTATCTTGTTCTTGATCTTGGATGAGAAAACATACCATGTTTCTCCATTAAGTAAAATGTTAACGATTGGTTTGTCATAGATGGCTTTTATGAGGTGGAGGAAGTTCCTCTTTATTCCTATTTTGCTGAGTGAAAAGGTATTGGATTCTTTGAAAGTCTTTTTCTGCATCAATTGAGATGATGATATAGTTTTTATACTTTATTCTATGAATATAGTATATTATATTGATTTTCATGTATTGTGCCAACCTTGGATTCCTGGGATAAATTCCACTTGATAATGGTAGACAATCCTTTTTATATGTTGCTGGATTCAGTTTGCAGTATTTTGTTGACAATTTTGGTCAATAATGTCTATAGTTTTCTTATCTAGTCTCGGTATGAATGTCACTCTGGACTTATATAATGATTTAATAAGCGTTCATTCTGTTTCTATTTTTTGGCAGAGTTTGAGAACAATTGGTGTTAATTCTTATTTAAAGGTTTGGTAGAATTCACCAGTGAAGCCATCTAGTCTGGGACTTTGTGGGAAGTTTTAAATTACTAATTCAATTACTTTACTTGTTATAAGTCTATTCATGTTTTCTATTTCTTCCTGAATCAGATTTGAAAATTTGTGTCTTCCTAGAAATTTGCCTATTTCATCTATGTTATCTAATTGGTTACCATACAATTGTTCATAGTGTTCTCTCATAAATCTCTTTGTTTCTGAAAGCTTGCTAGTGATGTGCCCTCTTTCATTCCTGATTTTAGTATTTGAGTCTTTTTTCTTGGTCAGTGTAGCCAAAGGTTTGTCGATTTTGTTGATCTTTTCAAGGAAACAATTTTGGGTTATTTTTATTTCCTCTATTTTTTATTTTCTATTTCATTTATTTCCTTTCTATTCCTTTATTATTTCTATTTTTTATTCCTTTCTATTTCCTTTATTATTTCTTTCTGCTTGTTGTAGGTGTAGTTTGCCCTTTTTTTTCTGGTTTGTAAGAAACTAGGTTAGATTATTGATTTGAGATCTTCTATCTTTTCTAATGTAAGTATACACCCCTAAGTTTCACTGGGAGCACTTTTGCTGTATCCTATATTTTTGTTTTCATTTATCTCAAGTATTTTCTAATTTCTCCTGTGATTTCTTCTTTGACCCATTTGTTATTTTGGAGTATGCTGTTTAATCTCTTATGAATTTCTCAAATTTCCTTTTGTTCTTGATTTCTAATTTAATTTCATTCTAATATGGTCGGTACATATTTTGCATGACTTCAATCCTTTTAAATTTTCTGAGGTTTGTTTTATGGCCTAACATATGGTCTATCCTGTAGAAAGTTCCATATGCACTTGAGAAAAATGTATGCTCTACTGTTGGGTGGAGTGTATTACACATGTCTGTTAGGTATTATTCTTCATGTCTTTCATTTATCATTGATCTATGTAGTTACCCTATCAATTAGTATAAGTTGGGAACAGAAAAGTCTCAAATTATTTTTGTTGAATTGTTTATTTCTCCATTTTGTCAGGTTTTGCTTCTTGTATTTTGGGGTTCTGTTAGGCATATGTGTTTAAAATTGTTATATCTTCCTGACTCTTTGACCCTTTTATCATAAAAATTTCCTCCTTTGTTTCTAATGACACTTTTTGTCTTAAAGTCTATTTTGTCTGATATTAATTATGGCCACTTAAGCTCTCTTTTAGATACTGTTTGCATGGTGTGTCTTTTTCTACCTTTTTCCTTTCAACCTATTTGTGTTCGAAGGAAAAACATTTAACTTAAAAATGAAATCCTCCTGCTAAGTATATTTTTATTTCAGGTTTTAAAATGCAACAAATGATGGTTTTTAAACCCATTTACCACATTTAAATGAAAAAACATCAAGAAAATAAAAGATATTCTTTCCCCCAACTCTTAACTGATCCTTGATTTAACTTATAAGGATTATTCTACAAGATCAAATCTAGTGTCTTAATTCCCTTCTAAAGTTCCACAATTCTGTTTATGTCAAACAAGCAGGGGAAGGAAATTCCTATGCAAGGAGCACTGCTCAGAAAGTACTGTATCATGTCTCCAAATCCCTGAGAATCAAGACGGAAAACTGGAATCAACGGAAAGCACCATAAGGTAACCGATTTCACTTGGTGAAAAGTCACTTTCTAAACCTCAATGTACAATGTACATAGGAAACCTATATATGTAGCTGGTTGGTTATTCTCTAGCAAAGAGCACTACCCAATAGAAATGTAATGTGAGCCACAAATGCAAATCATATATGTGATTTTAAAGTTTCTAGTAACCATATATTAGAATCAGGTGAAATTCTTAATATATTTAACAATATAGTTTATTAATAAGCATAACTAATATATTCTATTTAACTCAAAATATTATCATTTATACATGTGATCAATATAAAATTATTATTATTATTTTGAGACAGTCTTATTCTGTCACCAGAGCTAGAGTGCTGTGGTGTCAGCCTAGCTCACAGCAACCTCAAACTTCTGGGCTCAAGCAATCCTTCTGCCTCAACCTCCCAAGTAGCTGGGACTACAGGCATACACCACCATGCCCAGCTAATTTTTACCATTTTTTTAGTAGAGATTGGGTCTCACTCTTGATTAGTCTGGTCTCAAATTCCTGAGCTCAACCGATCCTCGTGCCCCAGCCTCCTACAGTACTAGGATTACACAGGCATGGGCCACCACGCCTGGCCTAAATTATTATTCTTAATTTCTTATTAAGTCCTTGAAATTTAGTGTGTATTTTATACCTCAAGCACACCTTAATTTGAAATAGCCAGATTTCAAATAATCACTAGCCATACTGGCTACCACATTGTACAGTGCAACTGTGGCACTGAACACTGGAAATGGCCTTTAAATGTTCTGTGATAATCAACTCAAACTTAAATTTTTTCTTAACCACAATTATTATGCATTCCTCATACTATGACTACCTATATAATGGGGATATAAAAATGTAATAATCTAACAGGTAGAGGTACAATCAGAATTATGTTTACAAATTGGAAAGGTTTCCATCTGCATTAATAATGACAGCTAATATTCATTAAGCATTTGCTCTGTGGCAAATGCCAAGTATTTTAATCAATGGCAAAAAGTACTTCTATTATCTGCATTTCATAAAAGAAGAAACTGGGGCTGAGAAAGGTTAGCTTGGGCAAGATATGAAGCCATCACTTAAACTTTCATATTGGCTGGCTCTAGAGCCTCTGCTCCAAGCCTCCAAACTCTACTGCCTCCTTAAAATGAATCCATCCACCTGCATATATGCAGTGGATTTCAAACATAAAACTATGAAAGAGAATGCAAAAGAATATAATTGAGTCAAAATTTCCCCTGCCTGTGCTTGATTCAGCAGATTGCTGAGGGCCGACTGTGTGCAATGTCCTTCAGGAATATTCAGGTCCCACCTGGCCCTGGCTGAGGTGCTCTAACTCTTAACAGACTGCTTCAGAACAAAGGCTTGGATGTTTTGATAAAAAGCAGCTAAAAAAAATGTGACTAGTTCAGCATATTTATTTTCAATAAACAACTTTTCAACAGTTCCCATCTTTTTTGCTGGCTCTCATCTAGGCAACAGACAACATCGATGTTAGAATCAGAAAATTTATTTATCAGCCAACTGTCTATTGAAAATCCATAATCCATTCCACATACTTTTTCAATCCACACAATTGGAAAACTAATAGAAAACAGGCAAATATATTTTATACAAGCACAAATGTGATACACACAACTCTGCATCACGTGTAGCTTTAGGCATCATTACTTGTTTACAGTCTCATTTAACTCCAAAATCCATCTTATTAATTAAAGCTGTTTAGGAAGATACCATACTATATAAATTTACGTATATTATCCTAACTTAAAATACTACTAGGGAGAAATATTATTCCAATTTTACAGATGAGGAAATAGAGTCAAAGTTCTTTTTCATTGTACCATTTAACATTACTACAAATGCCTGTAAATAATATCATCAGCTTGGATTTGTGTACAATTACAGATTATAATACTTTCACTTATATTATCTAAATTGACCCTCAAAATAAGTGCTTACAACTACCAGTACTAAAAGTTCTACAACTTTTGGAGTTCTGGGGCAACTTTTTAAAAAGTTAGACTATGCATTTGAGAGAATCTTATTTTATTTGCATTCAGCACCGTATAAATCAGAAAGAAAAGACCCAAATTCTACCCCAATTAAGAGAAGCTTTCATAGAGTCTTATAAGCCTACCATCCCCAAACTCCCAGGACATGGACTGGTACCATTTGGTGACTTCTTAGGAACTGGGCCACACAGCAGGAGGTGAGCCACAAACTTCATCTGTATTTACAACCACTCCCCATCACTTGCATCACCGCATAAGCTCCTCCTCTTGTCAGATCAGCAACAGCATTAGATTCTCATAGGAATGCAAACCCTACTGTAAACTGTGTGTTCAAAGGATCTAGGTTGCACACACCTTATGGGAATCTATTGCCTGATCCGAGGTGGAGCTGAGGCGGTCGTGCTAACACTGGAGAGCAGCTGCAAATACAGATTATCATTAGCAGAGAGGTTGACTTCAAAATAAATGTAATGTGCTTGAATCAGCCCAAAACCATCCCTCCAATGGCCCTGGTCTGTGGAAAAAGTGTCTTCCATGAAACCGGTCCCTGGTGCCAAAAAGGTTGGAGACTACTGTTATAAGCCTAACTTCTCCAGCATTCTTCCATTTCCAGAACATTCCTATCATCATGGGAGCCCACCAAACCAAGAGCAGCAGCAGGAGAGCATTCTGATGCTCTCTTGTCAAGGAGCCTTGCCTCCTGTAGTATTACATATAGGTCATGCCCAGACTGTACCTCCAAACAAACATCAAAATCCTATACTACCTAGATTTCAGGTACCCGTTGAATCTTTGAGTCTTCTTTTCCCCCTAACCTCACCTTTTTTTTAATGAAGGGTTGCAAATGCATTAAGCAAATATGCCTTCAGTACTTAATGGAAGTAATGTGAGATCTAACAAACTGAGGGGAAAGGCATCAAGAGCTACCATTCACAGTTAATCTGCCCAAGGAATGACAGCTTATGTGGAATGAGTGAGGCTCAAAGCTTTCTATCTCTGCCTTTCATTTCCAATTATAATTTAATGTCAGAACTTTGTGATTAAAACTATTATACTTTTTATTATCCTCATTTTATAGATGAGAAATTGAGGCCGACATTAAGTACTCACTCAAGATCACATAAACTAGTAAGAGACTAAAGATCCAAATCCACTAGACTCAAGTTCAAGGCTCTTTACCTTCAACCATCTGATCTCCTTGGGAAATAAATTTATAGTCCTGTAGGAAAATGGGCTTCTAAGTACAGTAAATCTCCCAAAAGCTGAGTATTATAAACTCTCCAAAATGCCAACCCTGCTGCCAACCCACCTACTAGGTTTTCTGGACACCAGAACTGGTTTCCATTGTCAGAATGTCTGCCATCCACTCCAAGTTTACTGAAATTTCTCCCATTTGGGGATCTCTTTATTCATTAACCTTAAAATTCTTCTCCTTCTCTTTTGGTTATTTACAATGTCAAAATAAGGCTGGGCTGCAATTACATATTCTAGCAGCTGATGTCACCACTAATACAAAATTGTTTCTGGCCTATGTAAATAATAAGTTTATGCTTTGCCTCATTATAAAACAAGTCCCTATTTTGACAAATCCTGCAAACCTATGTTGGAATTTCTATTATTTAATAGAAATTTCTATGATTTTATAGAATTAAGCAAACATATGTAATCTACAGCCTTACTGCCAATTAAAACACATACCACATAGCCAGGGCATGGTGGTGCATGCCTGTAGTCCCAGCTACTAGGGAGGCTGAGGATCACTTGAGCCCAGGAGTCTGAGGTTGCTGTGAGCTAGGCTAACGCCAAGGCACTCTAGCCCAGGCAACAGAGTGAGACTGTCTCAAAAAAAACACATACCACAACAGGTGTTAAAAACTAACTGGAGATCAGGCCATATCCTGACCAAGACTCCAGACAATTTATTTCATTGTTAACCTAGTCATTAGAAATAGTTGTTTTACTATGTTAATTCCTAAACTCTTAATAATCTTGGGTGAGGAAGAAGCCTCCTCAGAATCTGGACATGCCCACTAGACCTACAAAAAAATAAAATCTAAATCAAATGACAAATTAATGTACATAATGGTTTGTCTTTAAAGAAATAATGTGGCATCAGAATGAAAAATTGTGCCATGTAATAAACATCGATTCTACAAAGATAGATCTGTGGACCTCTGGTAGAGAACTCTATCCCTGTCACAGCCTAAGACTTTCTGAGGGCATTTTCTCTAGGAATCGGTAAGAATCTTTTGAAAAATCTTGGCTGGCCATCACCATTGCCTGTGGATCCCAGGACCTCAGCCCAGATTCTGAACACAGTGGCCCGGTGCTTCCAATGCACGGCCAAGATTTAAAATCATTCACCAAACACCAAATGTTTTAAGACTTTCCAAGAGTGGAACTACAGCAGAATAGTCAACAGGAAATTAAATTCCCTAAATTAAATATTATGAACTGCCACTACTCTCCATCTCACCCAATGTGAAACTTCACCAGGAATGTAGCATCATTTTTAGCAAAAATGAATTGCATTCTTCCACTAGCACCCTTAGCCCCATGCATTGGACACAGTAGGGTCTCAAAAGAAATGCTCTTTAATTTGAACTCTGCTTTCTCGGCCTTTGGCAGCCCCTGCAGTAAAAGCAGATTGCGTGTATTATCAGTGCATTGTGTTGCCACTGAAATCAGGCCTGTGGGCCCCTTAGTACTGGTGGGAAATAAACACTTATTGAGATATCAGCCCACAAACAAGTGCTGCTTTGGGGAGGCAGGTGTTTCTCTTGACTTTCCCCAACCATTGAGAGAAGAGGACCCCAAGACAAGGGATTCAAGGAAAAGTCACGGATCCCGGGGTGGGGGCAAGTGTGCTACGTGGACATCCCAGAACGACCGCGAGCTAGCGGTCTGGCAGGAGAGCCCCTGGCTGAGTAACCCCTCTTCCGGGCAAGCCCAAGGCGTGAGTCACCGGTGAGCGCGGCCAGAGGAAGGGGCGGCCTGAGTCACAGCCCTGGGAGAGGTCAAAAGATCTGACAGACTGAGGGGTCGGTAGAGCCTGGTGGTGGAATTTAAGTGGGAACAGGGTTTCAAAAGACCTCCCTCCCTTCTCCTAGCGGGTGGCGGGCTAGGGTGCCAGAGGGTGAGGGGTCGAGGGGGTGGGGCCTGCTCCTCTCGCCGCGGGCATGGACTAGAGGTCGGCCCGGGAGGAAGCCGGTCAGCCCGAGGCGCCGAAATCTCCCGCGCTCTGGAGCTGACCCCTCCTCCCCAGCCGGGCCTCACGCCCCTCGCCGCGGCCAAGTCCGCCAGCCGGCTCCTCCCGCTGCCCCCGCGACGCAGCAAGGCCCCGGCCCCAGTCCCGGCCCCAGCCGGGCTGCGAAGCCGTCGGCCCGCCCCACCCGCGCCCAGCCGAGCTGCCCTCCGCGCGCGGCCAGTGACGGCACTGTAGGGTGCGTGGCCAATCGGCGCGGCCCCCGAAGAGGCGAATGAGGCCCCGCCCCCTGTGCTCAAGCCAATGAGGCGCCGGAGCCGGCAGCTGCGGCGAGGTGAGAGGTCGCGGGGCCCCGCCCCGTCCTCCCCTTTCCCCTTTGCCCCGCCCTTTCCCGCCCGGCCCCTCAGCCCCGCGCCGCCGCTAGTGCCGGTCCCCGCGCTGGGCCCGCCCCCACCCCTCCCGCGGCCCTCCAGCGCGCCTCACGGCTCCTGTCTCCCCTCCCTCCTTCTCTCTCACGCCTAGCGCAATGGCGGCGGCCGCGGCGGAGCAGCAACAGTTCTACCTGCTCCTGGGAAACCTGCTCAGCCCCGACAATGTGGTCCGGAAACAAGCAGAGGTAACCGAGTTCGCCGCCCCAGTCTCCGCGTCCCGGCCGGCGCGCCCACCCTTCCCCAACGCGGCCCCGCCGGGTCTCGGCCCCGACGCGACGGCCGCGCAGGCCGGGCCCGGCGGGCGGCGGCCGCGCAGCCCACGTGTGAGGCGGCCCGCGGCTCCCGGCCGTGCCCCCGAGCCCTTCCGGCCATTGCCGCCGCGCCGCCGGGCGCCAGTTACCTCCCCGCCGCCTCTCGCACACACGTGCGGACGCTCCTGACACGCTGCTCCCGCCCAGAGGTGGAAGCCGGCGGCGAGGAGGGGTGTGGGGTGTTGGACGGGCCCGGGGCCCCAACTTCGCGGCTAATCCCCTTCCCTCCGCCTCCCCAGCCCCTTTCCCGCTTTCGCCCAGCGGGAGCCTCCTCCGCGCTTCCAGCCGCTGTCTCCACCCAACCTAGTCCTCTGGGTCTCCCAGACCCTGGCTGCTGACTGACCCACCGCCCCTGCTTCTCCTAACCCCCGCTCCTCTCCCGCACTGTCCCTGCCTTCCCCATCCCCGCCTTTTGAAATGTATGTTCTGCCTTGTTGCTCCTTTCCACTTGTTTCCATTTAGTTCTCTTTCTCATTTCTGGTTCCTAGTGTCAGAAACTGGATTTTCCTCTCCCCTCTCCCTCAGTTTTGTGAAGTTGCCTTTATGGTTTCTTTGTAAGCAGCTTCCACTTTGCTCTTTTCTTCAGACAAAATTTTCTTTGATCTTTAGAGATTTGTGGTCTCATAAACGGGATGTATTGGGACTTCCGTTGTTTAATTGGGACAATACCATATGTTTAAGTATTCAACTTCATTTAATCTAACCTGAATCTTTTTTTAACCACCTCTGGCTTCGGGCCTCCAAGATGTGGAATTGTGGATATAATTTGAAGAGACATTTTTGTTCATGTATATCTGTAAGCTAATTTCCCAACTAGCAGTAAGACACTTGGTTCAGTAGAAGACTGATGTGTACGTTGTCAATGTTGGATAATATGGGATACTTATGAGAAGGGAGAAACTTTCCAGTTTCCTTTAAGTGCATTATCAGAACAGACCTTCGAACTTGATTATATGGAGTTCTTTTTTTAAGACTTAGTGAAGGATGTTCAGTCAAATATTTTTACAGAGCAAAAATTTATTTTACATATAGCTAATGAAATTGAGGACAGATCCTCTTCTGACCTCATGGACTCCAAGAGTTTTACAGTCTTTAAAACCACAATGTTGTTAATACTTGCTTTGAATATAGATTGAGGACATGCTAGATACACTTTGTGGTTTTATAGTTAAGTGAAGAAAATACACTGGAGATGTGATTCTGTATGACAAAGCACTTGCAACTATTGGCATTATTCAGATAACTCTTTTTATTCATTTATCATGCACGTATTTTGTTCAGGGTAAAAATTCAAATAATACAGATAGTTTTTTAATCTCATTCCCCAAAGGTAATCACTTAAGTGTAGCATGAATCTTTCCTGAAAATATATCTGTACAAGCATATACATGTACATTCATTTTTACTTGAATGGGCTTGTAATACACACTATTTTGCAACTTGCATTTTTCATTCAGTATATTTCACATTGCCATATAAGAGATTTTTTTAAGCAGTTATAGATCATACCTTGTATAGGTGGATGTATTATTTATATGAGCTACCCTCTATGAATGGATATTGAGCTTTTCCAGTGTCCTCTTATAAATAAAGCTATACATAGGAGTACATGAATACCTATCTTTGCATTACTTTGCCAGGTTTATTTGTAGAATACCTAAAAGTAGCATTTGTCATTAGAAGTAATAGGCATAATATATTAATTACATCCATTTGCTCTTGGGATATGATGATACTAAAAAACATTTTAATACATTCTGCCAACTCTAGAGGTAATTTTTCACCAAAATAAGTTCTTAATCCCAACCCATAATAGAAATTTCCATGTGTTACAAACCAGAACAGCATTGTAATTAGTAAGCTAGTTTAATTCTCCCTCTTCCCTCCAGTTGCTTAAGTCTCTATTGTCAAGCCTAGTGGGGAATCTCTCTTCTATTGAACTAAATACCAGTGTCTGGTTTAGCTTGAATTCCAATTGGTGCCTGTTGTAAATCTTTTATCACTTACATCACTTTGGGGATAGTTAGCAGCATTCAGCACATTTTCTCATAAAGAACAATTGGAAATAAGTACTGTTATTCTCTTAGTCTCTTTATTCCTAGTGAAAACATTCATATACTACATCTTTACTTTCTTTGTATATCCTGATAATATGTAAAGTAAGTGCTGTGATACAGAATTTTCCTAATTTGACCCAAAAAAGTAAATGTTGGGGGAAACTCCCTGGTGCCATATAATACCCTTTTCTTTTTTGCCTTATGAAATAAACCTTTTTTAAGTAATCAAACTAAATAAAATTGAATATTAAGTCTGATATAGCAAACACAGAAATACTTTCTTTGAATAAAAGAATTTGGCAAGGGCTTAGTAAATATCTTTGTAATTTACTCAGTCAAAATAAAAATACTTAGTTGACAAATAAATACCAAACCATTGACCACAGTAACTTGTTTTATATTCAAATACGAAATCAAGTACAATAAAAGAATTTTTTATTGTTATATTTTGTTGAAATCATTGAAGGGCCTCAAAACTCTAAAATGTTTTAAAACTTTTCCATTGTATAAGCAATTTGATAGGCTTTATATTTTATTTCTATTAAAACCTGCAAGCACATTTCTTTTTCTTTTTAATTTTACAGAAAATGTTTCTCATTTGAAGAAATAATTTGCATGTCCCTGAGTCTCAGAATGCAGTAACTAACATAAATAGACAAATAATTGACTAGCCCCAAAGTTGAATATTCAAGACTGGACAATTTTATATGACATAAACTTAAGTATTTTATTAATCATATGCATGGATTATATTATTAATGTTCTCCATATAGACTTTGTTTCTCATTGATTCTAATATAGGACTTCATTATTGAGATTTAAATTGATGGAGGATAATGTATTGAAAAAAATACCTGATTGTTGAGAAACCAGGTAAAAGTTTCATGTCCCCTTTTACATTTCCTCATGCAAGGTAGACTCACTGTAAATATTTATGGAATGAGTGAGATAAGTACATATTAGCATTTCTCATTTGTGGTAAAGAAAGAGAGGAGAAGATTTTTACATTGTGTGGTTGTGTAAGGTGGAATCAAATGGAATTGAAATTTTATTTACCACAATACTGGTAACATTCACTGAAGCTAACTGGACTAGTACTAGGAATATTCTTTAACATTTTCTTTATATTGGCTGTTCTCGAATGTACTGAGTACTTGGATATAACAATAAAGAGATACCATCCCTGCTTTTGTGGAATTTAAGTTCTGTTTAGGCTAAGAAAAAATTACACTTTTGATTTTATGGTTGTGTTCTGTTTGCCAAACTGTTATCTTTGACCACGTTTATGGTACAGATGTAATACTATATTTGGATTACCACAGTAGAACATATCAAATGGGAAGAACTCTCTTGCAGAAGTCATCTGTCACTCATACTAAACTCTCCCACCTTTGACTTCTAATTCATTATGGAATAAAGTTTAATACTTCACTTAATGTTTATAAGTCTCTACTAGGGTTAGCTTAGTTACATCAGTAGTTCCACCTGGATGCGGGTAGAGATCCTCAAAATTTATATCAGGTTTTCTGAGAGTGATAGCCTAGTAAAGAATTTTTTTCAAAAACTCAGTTTAGACCACTGGAAATTTAAGTGTTGGACGTTTATAGCATCAACAGTGTATCAGAAGCTAAGCTAGGTACATGGAAGAAAAAGAGGTTTTTATTGCACTGTGAGACTTTTAAAATAAAAAATTAAAGTACTTTTTTTAAAACTATTGATTTTTTTAGTTGCTTTGGTAAAAATTAAGTGAAAAAATCTCAAGGTACATATCTTTGCAATCAGCTTGTGAATATCTTCATACAAATTATCTCGTTTCTGGATAAATAAATTCAGATTATCTTCTCTCCTCAGCTGTGAATACTTTTTGGCACAGTTTTCAGCATTGTTATGATCCTGTGTACTTTTTACTAGAGTGGGAACTAGAGGTTATCAGGGAGATCTTGAATTCTGCTTTCTCCCAAAATCTCTTCTTCCCCAGACAAAAATATATTTGAGAAGTTTGAAAATTGTGTAGCACTGCATAAATAGAACTTGACTGTTTAGTGTGGTAATCCCCCAGGGGTGAAACCCAGAGCTTTCGGTGCCAGAGAGATTTTGAGTATGGTTGGCCTCAAAAGACCAGAGTCCTGTCTTCCATGTACTGACTGTGGTCTTAGACAAGTCATTTAACTTATAAGCCTTTATTTCCTTATCTGTCTCAGGGAATACCAGAGAGCAGTTAATGAAAAGTATGAGGTAGGTAAGGATTCAAAGTAGACTTCTTTTTTTTTTGAGACAGAGTCTCACTTTGTTGTTCAGGCTAGAGGGAGTGCCGTGGCAACAGCCTAGCTCACAGCAACCTCAATCTCCTGGGCTCAAGTGATCCTTCTGCCTCAGCCTCCCAAGTAGCTGGGACTACAGGCATGAGCCACCATGTCCGGCTAGTTTTTTTGGTGTATATATTTTTAGTTGGTCAATTAATTTCTTTCTATTTTTGGTAGAGACAGGGTCTCGCTCAGGCTGGCTTCAAACTCCTGACCTTGAGTGATCCACTACCTCGGCCTACCAGAGTGCTAGGATTACAGGTGTGAGCCACTGCGTGCCCAGCCTATCTGGCTTCTCTTGAAAGAAAGTGACAAGGGAGTTTGGCGTAGTGGCTCATGCCTTTAATCCTAGCACTCTGGGAGCCCAAGGCGGGAGGATTGCTCAAGATCAGGAGTTCGAAACCAGCCTGAGCAAGAGCGAGACCCCATCTCTACTATAAATAGAAAGAAATTAATTGGCCAACTAATATATATAGAGAGAAAAAATTAGCCAGGCATGGTGGCTCATGCCTGTAGTCCCAGCTACTCGGGAGGCTGAGGCAGAAGGATTACTTGAGCCCAGTAGTTTGAGGTTACTGTGAGCTAGGCTGACGCCATGGCACTCACTCTAGCCTGGGCAACAGAGTGAGACTGTCTCAAAAAAAAAAAGAGAGAGAGAGAGAAGCCAGATAGATTATAGAGGGATGGTAACAGTGAGAGAGCAAGTAAGCTCTTTGGACTTAGACTACTAAGAAATTGATGTAATCTACATTAGACCTTTAAATTGGATAGATAAAAGTGGATTATCATTTATTAAGAGGCTTCTTAGGGAAAATAATTCCAAGTATACTTAAACTGATTTCTTTTCCACAGAAAAGACTGCCATCATTAGAATTTTTGCGCATGCATAAAAATCTATACTTGTCTGCACTTACTTTTGTAGACAACGTATAGTTGAGTTTTGATTTTTGATCCATTCTGTCCATCGATCTTTTAACTGTTGTCAACTTTTTACTGTTAACAAATTTGTTCTGGTTTTATATCAATAGAGAAGGGAAAGAGTGTCCTAAGTCATAAAATTTTTTGCTAATAGATACAGAAATGATATTAAAATCTCCTGGCCCAAATTTCTCCTGAACATATTCATTTATTTATATGTGTGGTTTTAGTATAATCCTTGCTTGACAGAAAATGTGACAAAGGATTTGATCACTTCCTTTCTCTTTTTCTGACTTTATCTGACATGTGTGTCTGGTGGTTCTAAGCAGTAGTAATTTGAACCAGTTCTACATCATCAAGTCTAAAAAATGTTGACAGGATGAGTAGTTTGCCATAATATAAAGTGATGATAAGTGAGCATTTATTTTGCAGCATGGCAGCTCATGTTATTTGGTGAGTTTTTGTTGTTATTGTTGTTGTTGTTTTTTGGCCCTCTCTGGCCTTTAGGTTTGTTAACCAGGGAGCATAAGTTGGGAGAGTGTGCACACACATTAGAAACATCTATTAAAGGGATGTAGGTAGAAAGGAACTTGAGAAGCAACCCCCTTAGATGACATGTCTTTCCTAAACTGTCTGAAGTGTATACTTCATGTCACAGAAAAAAAAATACCAACACCAGACCTAGATTAAATGATGTCTCATGCATGGGTCCTTCCCACTCTTCATTCCATTTCTTCCATTGGTTTTACTCCTGTAGTTTTCTAACATTGTATTCTAACCTTTAATTTTCTTTTCCATGTAGGAAACCTACGAGAACATCCCAGGCCAGTCAAAGATCACATTCCTCTTACAAGCCATCAGAAATACAACAGCTGCTGAAGAGGTACTTCCTTAATATCTGAGAATATTCTTATGAATCATGTAGGGGTTTTAGATGATAAAGTGGAAATAAGAATTGTTATTTACTGCGTACATATTATTGGAACTTTGAACTTAATATTTGCCAGAAGCTACTTAAGAGTTACAATATAATTTTTAAGTACTCTTTATTAAGACTAAGAATTTCCTTTTTCACCTATAAGAAGATATATCCAGGGTAGATAAAAGTTAATGCTTTTATAAATAATTACATAAAAATTATTAAATTTAAGTGATTTCTGTAGCTAAAAATATTGTTTTCTTTCCTTGAAACAATTCATTCTAAAGGAGAAAATTCAGTGTTTTAATGTGTTCAGTGTTTTCAAAAAATACTTTTTGTCTGTCTTTTAAAATTTACACTTAGCCATCTCTAGATGAAGTATATGTATTAAAGATATGCTTAGGAACAGAGACATTTCTAGGATTTTTTTTAAATCATGGTTTTTAGCTAATTACTTAGTTACTATACCAAATTCAAATTTGCTTCAGTTTTAATAAAACTAATTCCTAGGGTTTGTTGTTTTCTATTAACTCTCCTATGCATTTAATGGCGAATTTTCTCCCCCCCAATAAAGTAATAGCTTCATAAATATTGAATGAAATTGAATATCTGTTTACTTTAGAAAAGGTATCAAAATACCCAAGTCTAGTAAACTTACTCCACCTATTAAACATTGCGTTTAAAATTCATTGAGTTAAGACTGCTTTGCTAACAGTCACACTATATGTAAAATGCTTGTACTTGGTAGAGATGAAGTCACACTAAACTTTTACAATATTTCACCTAACTTTCTAGTCAAATCAGTTTACACTGGCAGTTTCGTGTTCTCTCATAGCACTTAAAAAGCAGTATAAAAGTGCCTCCATTTTTTAAAATAGATGACAAAAGGTGCTTCTTGCCTTTGTAACTATTCTTTTTCTATAACTCAAAAGGAATGTCAAACAGAAGAAGTACATATAAGATAACTTCTATCACTAAAAACAGATGGCTGTTTTAATTCTTGAATATCAATGTGAGTTAACTACTAAAAAAATTTTAAAGCCAAGAATAATATGAAAGCTACTGAATTATGTTTTTAAAACCTTATATTAAATCCTATTTAAATCTTGATTTAGGAATTAGATGATGGTATGAATTAGCCTCAGCATCTTGATTGTTTTTAGTTTTTAGTGTATGGGTAAAAAGAATTATACACGATTTTTAACCATTTATAAAAATTTCAACTACTTTAAATTCTTTCTGGGGCATATATTAAATATTTTTAAAAGTTTGCTATCTACCATAAGTTATTCAAGTGAGTACTTTTCTCAATGAAAAGTAATGGAGGGAAAAAAATCAAATTTTATTTGTATAGCTTAACTTATTTTGTTGGTCACAGTCCTAGAGTAATTATAGTGATAATGAGTAGCAGCAGCCTGGAAAAAATGAAAACAGAAAAGATTGGGACCGATATTCTCAATGATTTGTTGGTTTGATATGATAAGACTTTAGAATGGCATTTTTTTCTTTTTCTTTTTTTTTATTTCAGCATATTATGGGAGTACAAATGTTAAGGTTATGTATATTGCCCATGCCCCCCCTCCCCCCTCGAATCAGAGCTTCAAGCGTGACCATCCCCCAGATGTTGCATATCTCACTCATTATGTTTGTATATACCCATCCCTTCCTCCCCCCTCCCACCCGCCCGACACCCGATAAATGTTATTCCTATATATCCACTTAGGTGTTGATCCATTAATACCAATTTGCTGGTGAGTACATGTAGTGCTTGTTTTTCCATTCTTGAGATACTTAGTAGAATGGGTTCCAGCTCTATCCAGGAAAATACAAGAGGTGCTATATCACCATTGTTTCTTAAAGCTGAATAGTACTCCATGGTATACATATACCACATTTTATGAATCCACTCATGTATTGATGGGCACCTGGGTGGTTTCCACAACTTTGCGATTGTGAACTGTGCTGCTATAAACATTTGAGTGTAGGTGTTCCATTTATTTAGAACTCAGGAAAATCAGCAAGGAAAAATCAAACAACCCTATCAAAAAGTGGGCAAAGGACATGAACAGAAATTTTTCAAAAGAAGACAGAATAAAGTCCAACAAACATGAAAAAATGCTCAACATCTCTAATCATCAGGGAAATGCAAATCAAAACTGCAAAGAGATATCATTTATCTCCAATAAGAATGGTCTTTGTCAGAAAGTCCCCAAACAATAAATGTTGGCGTGGATGTGGAGAGATAGGAACACTCCTACACTGCTGGTGGGATTGCAAACTGGTTCAGCCTCTGTGGAAAGCAATATGGAGATACCTTAAAGCAATACAAGTAGATCTACCATTTGATCCAGCAATTCACTACTGGGCATCTACCCAAAGGATCAAATGTATCAGCTTTTCTTTTGATAATCTCAAGGGATCTTAAGCAGATAATGCCAAACTTAAGTATATTCCATAGGTTTGAAAATGGGAATCTAAGAAAATATACATTGAGATCAGTTAGTGCTTTTTAGGTATTGGGAACTTGTAATGTTTGTTTGCATGAAAGAAGCATAACAAGATCAGTGGATTTCATAGCACTTTATCGAAGATACTAATGAAAATTTGTTTATATAATAAGAAAGGTCAGGCGGGGAGCCTAAGGTTAGATAGGAAAGGCACTTGATATTCTAGAATGAGAACTAGACAGGTAGAAAAAGAATATTACAAAGGGTTTGGAATTTATTTTTAAGATTTGTTTTCCAAAATAATGCATTAAATTAGGAATTAAAGACAGATATATCATTGCTAAAATATGTGTTTCTATTTGAATTCCTATGTGCTTACGAGTTTTTCTTAACCATAAATAAAAATGGCTTATTTTGTCACTCTTGTACAGTAGACTAATGTGATTAGTGTTATATATATTTTCCATTTTTAAAAAAAAGTGATTTTGAAATATAAAAATAGAACAGTGAAATGTATCAATGGTAGAGTGAATCTAGTTTGTTGGAAATATTTTCTGTAGTAAGACATCAACTTATTAAGTGTTTTCTATTTATAGGCTAGACAAATGGCTGCCGTTCTCCTAAGACGTCTTTTATCCTCTGCATTTGATGAAGTCTATCCTACACTTCCTTCTGATGTTCAGACTGCCATCAAGAGTGAACTACTAATGATTATTCAGATGGAAACACAATCTAGCATGAGGAAGAAAATTTGTGATATTGCTGCAGAACTGGCCAGGAATTTAATAGGTGTGTATTGTTACAAGTATACTTTTATTATTATGTTACAGAAAAAAATGAATATCTCCTTCCTTTTTTTTTTTTAATGGCATCTTTTAGAGGAAGATTCATGAGTACCTGAGTACCATTTATTCTATTCATAATGAGTGTGATTATGAAATTCTGCATTTAGACCCAAAATTACAGATGTTTATGAAATCTGGTATTTATATTCAAAACATGCATGTGGAAAAATAATTTTGTAATTTGCTGAAAATTGGCAATTATATTTCCTCCTTAATTTGTAAAGTTTGAGAAGCTTAGGTTAACTAATGGTATAACTTACTTTATAAACTAAACTTGCCTGTTGAACTAGAAATCATGGACTCCAGGTGCTTTTGCTGTTAAATATGTGTTGACAGATGCATACATCAGCTATTATACTGCTATACTATGTATATTATAAGATGCTCAAAAAATATTTTTAAAGATAAAATGAAAACATTTTTAAAAATACGTTTTACTAAAAGTAAAAATCCTTTGTAGTCAAATGAAAATATTAATAATGTAATTGAACATGCTTGATATATTTTTTTTTTGACAGAGATTTATAGGTGTGATTGTAAATGGGGTTTATTTAGGTGGCTTTTTTTTTTGTTAGGCAGAATCTTGCTCTGTTACCTAGGCTAGAGTGCCGTGGCATCAGCCTAGCTCACAGCAACCTCTAACTCCTGGGCTCACATGATCCTCCTGCCTCAGCCTCCCAAGTAGCTGGGACTACAGGCACGTGCCACCATGCCCAGCTAATTTTTTCTATTTTTAATAAAGATAGGGTCTTGCTCTTGCTTAGGCTAATCTCGAACTCCTGAGCTCAAGCAATCTTCCCACCTTGACCTCCCAGAGTGCTAGGATTACAGGTGTGAGCCACCGAGCCCGGCCTACGTGGCATTTTTAATAGTTGAAAAGGATACCTAACAAAGATAAGGGCTAAATGGGAAAATTCTGTTAACTGAGCTTTGTATATTATTGCACAATTTAATGCAGAAGTTCTTGTTCAATTTAGCTAGCATATATTGTCATCCTTTCTGATGTCAACCAATTCTTAGAAACTAGTAAGGAAGTTGTCACGTTTTTATATTTTAATAATAACGAGTTCAATATCCTCTAAAACTCTTTGTGAATTTTCTTTTTTCTTTTCTTCTTCTTCTTCTTTTTTTTTTTTTTTTTAATGAGGCAGGATCTCACTCTGTCCCCGCTCCACAGGCTGGAACGCAGTGGCTGGATCATAGCTCACTGCAACCTCCAACTGCTAGGCTCAAATGATCCTCCTGGCCTCTCCCAAGTAGCTAGGACTACAGGTGTGCACCACCATGCATGGCTAGTTTTTCTTTTCTTTCGGTCTGTGTTACCCAGGCTGTTCTCGATCTCCTGGCCTCAAGTGATCCCCTTGCCTGCCTTGGCCTCCCAAAGTGCTGGGATTACAGATATGAGCCACCATGCCCAACCCTAAATATTTTTAAATAGCTTAGAAAAGTCTATTTTCAAGTTTTAACCACGCAGATATGAATTTTTAGAGGTGACATTTCTCGTTCAAAATCACTTAATAAAATATTTTCAGAATAATTCAAAATACTCTCATAGGTTTTTTATAAGCAGCTGTTTTATTCCCCCTCAAAGCATCATCTTCATGTTAAAGGGACAGATTAAGGGTGTTTTGCTTTTTTAATGTCAGCTAAGCAGCACACTTGTCATTTCACAAAAGTTCAACTATAGGGGGAAATTAAAAAGAAAATGTCTGTAACTTATCTATAATTTCTACAACTCTTTAAAGTCTTTGTGGCAATATAACCAGTGAGTTTCATAAGTGGCATGATAGATTTTTGTGGTTACTCATTTTTATACATGTGTCATTAAAAATATTTTAAAATCATGTTAAAGAGTAAACACATTGATAACATCCTATAGCACCATTTGTACTAAACTACAAAGTATGAGCATTCTCTGTGGTTACTGGGATTTCCACTGTGATGTCGTCTCCAGTTTGAAAGTAATAATTATTCTGATTTGCTACCAAATATTAACTTTGCCTACTTTTTAAACTATTTAATAACAATAGTATATATTGGCCGTGGTGACTCACGCCTGTAATCTTAGCATTCTTGGGAGGCCAAGGCAGAAGGATTGCTTGATCTCGAGAGTTCGAGACCAGCCTGAGTAAGAGCAAGACCCCATTTCTATAAAAAAAAAAGACAATAGTATATATAAAGGATTCTATTAAACATTTGTACAGTTAAAACTGCTGCCTTCTCTCCAAATTCCACTCCTTAGGAACAACCGCTGCTAATACCTATGCTTATGTAACTCAAATACACAGTTGTTTTTTTTTTTAAACAAGATTATGGTGCCACTTTTTTGGTTAAAGAACATAATTTTATTGGCATTTTTACAGCAAGTGACATTTTCCACTATTACATATTTTGGATGAAGCTTATGAAATGAAAGGATTCACCCTTAATAACTCAAAGTTTTTACTTACACATTTTATGCCTGGATTTCTTTACTTTTAGATGAAGATGGCAATAACCAGTGGCCTGAAGGTTTGAAGTTCCTTTTTGATTCAGTCAGCTCTCAAAATGTGGGACTACGGGAAGCTGCCCTTCACATTTTCTGGTACATAACATTGATCTAATTTTTTTGAAAACTTTAATTTCCTGAATGCCCAGAACATTTCAATTAATTGGTTTAGCCTAATTTAACTTTTTAGACTTAAAATAATACCTTTAGATAAGCTTCATATTTGTGTTGGAAGTAAAATTATAAAAAGAACAAAAAGCCTTTTATTTTACATTATGATCCTTTTTGCACACAAGGGTTCTCTACAGTTTTCTTTTTGTCTTTTATGATTCTGGATTTTTTCTTCAACAAGTTTCTTCTTTTTTTATTTGAAGATTAACACAGTACCAAATGTAGCTTTTAGAAGACTTTAATAACGGTGTCTTGAAAATGAGCAGAGTGTTGGTGAATCCCCATTATGTTTCCTGGGTCTTCTGTGACCAAAGTTTATAATATTTTAACAAACCTCTGTGTATTTATAGGTAAATGGTCTAAGTTTAGAATTAAGTGATTTTTTTTTTTTTTGCCCTACTGTGTTAGCATAGTTTTTTACTACATTTAAGATATGATCAATGTATTGGATTTATAATTTGTCAAGCTCATATACATTTTATACAGTTCATAATTTTCCACCTTAGTTGTCAGATGTATCTTGTTTATGTCAGTAAGCCAGATGAAAGAATTTAAGTAAAAGCATTCATTTTGTTTACCAAATTAAATAGGGCAGAACTCAGATTACTTGGGCCACCAAGGCTAGGAGCCAGTGGTCAGAAAGTATAATTACTACAGTACCATCTGAAAACTCATGGTTGCTCTTGTCCCATCCTGCACTCTCAGGTCAGCTTCTGACTGAGACAGTGATAAAGATAAAGCCCGGAGCTGGGTATGGATGCTGAGCAGCCTCTCCTCCCAGCCTAGACTTCTCCAGTGTGTTTGTTTCCATTCACTTAACCCAAAAAGGGGATTGCTTACAGGGTGGGTAGATGATGTTCGGCTTAAGGAGTAATTTGTATTTTTGAGTCAGATAAACAGTTTGTTAGAGATTTTAACTTGTACTTAAATAAGATATGATGTAGTTTAAGCTATAGCTTTTAAAGAGTGCTTTGGATTACTTTTTAGGAACTTTCCTGGAATTTTTGGGAACCAACAGCAGCACTATTTAGATGTCATCAAACGGATGTTAGTTCAGTGTATGCAAGATCAGGAACACCCATCGGTAAATAATTTCAATTTCATAAATATTAACATTTAATATAATCTAACTTGTGAAAGAAATTAATGTATTTAGACTAATGTTTTTACTTTTATAAGTAAAATATAAACACTAGTTTTATTAATAAAGAAAAATTTCATGCTGAGTAAGAAAATTTGAACTTGCATTCATCAAAAATTCCTCATGTTTGACATTTTTTATTCTCTTCATTTTAGATCAGGACATTATCTGCTAGAGCTACAGCTGCATTTATACTTGCAAATGAGCATAATGTTGCTTTGTTCAAACATTTTGCAGACTTGCTACCCGGATTCTTACAGGTATAAAAATGGCATAGAATAAGTCATAATTATATTTTCTTTCGGTTTCATTAGCTTAAATTCTCATCAGAGTTGTGTAGTATATTCACTATAGAACAAATATTTGTTAGATAATAAGTACTGGCACTAGAGATACAGCCAGTGAATAAAACATGCAAATCTCTGTCTCCACTGAGCTTACATTTAGTGTCTTAGAAAGCCTTTTTTACTGTCTTGAAATATTTAGAGTTAGAAAATTTTTTCTGTAATGCAAATGGTATAAGCGATTATATGCTTGTCATTGAATATAAAGTCACATAGGTTATTTCCATTAAATCAGCCAAATAACCTATGAGATTTAACAACCATTTTACATAAGGAGAAACTAAGTAAGAGAGGATAAAAAACATGCCCAAGCCTTCAGCGTTGGTAAGTGATAGAATCAAGATTCAAACCCAGATCAAACTGCAAAGTCCTTACTCTTAACTTTAGGGCTTATAAAGTTTGTCTTGTAAAATATGTAGTTTGCAATTAATTCACATTGTTAGTTCCTAAGGATAAGTTAATGTTTTAAGGATACCTTTTGCTTTAATCAGAAAGCAGAATAAGATTGGATGAGTTAAAGTAGTGATTCTCAACCTTGTCAGACTCCAACCCTCCTTTTAATGGCAAATATTGTAACTTCTCATATACTACCCTAAAATAAAATGCGTAGGTAATATAACTCGTGTGTGCACAGATTTTAAAAATAATATGTGCCCCCCAACTAAATACAAAGAAGAAATAAAAAGAAAATAACATATAACAAAATGGCATGCTTTTTCATATATAAATGCTCAGACATAACTACATTAAAAGACATAGTTGACTAGGTGATATCTAAGTGATCTATGTAAATGCAGTATAGCTAAAATTGGACTGCTACAGAGGTATCAAAGTACAGCTTGAGTATCCTTTATTTGGAATGCTTACAAGTGTTTTGGATTTTAGATTTTTTTTTCAGATTTTGGTATACTATATTCGCATTATACTTGCTGAGTATCCCAAATCAGAAAATCCAAAATGCTTTATTTAGTATTTTCTTTTGAGTGTCACATCTATGCTCAGAAAGTTTAGGATTTTGGAGCGTTTCAAGATTTTCAGATTTGGGATTTTCAACCTGAATATCTATTCTTGATTTACATAGTAATTATAATTATATTGGTCAGGGAGGGTAACGATATTAAAACCAGGCAAAAAATAATTTGTGAGTTAGGTTCAGGTCATCATGAATGTCTGGCATTTGTGATTATGTGAGATGCCTGATGAGAAGATCATATGAGTACCTTGTAGGTGTGTGTTTGCATTGGAATAGAAATACCTCAGTTGTAAAGGAATACCTGAGGCTGGGTAATTTAAACAGAAAAGAGGTTTATCCTGCTCACGATTCTACAGGCTATACAAGAACCATGACGCTAGCATCTGCTTCTGGTTTGGGCTTTAGTAAGCTTCCACTCGTGGCAGAAAGCAGAGGGAAGCAGATATCACATGGCATGAGGAAGGAAATAGGAGGGAGGTGTCAGGTTCTTTTTAACAATTTGTTCTCATGGGAAATAATAGAACTCATTACCGATAGGACATCACCAACTCATTTATGAAGGATCTGCCCCCATGACCCAAACACAGGCTCCATTTCCAACAATGGGGATCAGATTTCAGCATGGGATTTGGAGGGGACAAATATCCAAACTGTATCACTGTCTTTTGCTCATCCTTAATCATGTGACAATGAAGAAGCATCTCCTGGGAAAAATAGCATTCCTCTTGAGAAACTGAGTTAGGACTTAAAGGAGCTAAAATCTAAGGTTTCCACATTATAATGAGTTATTAACAGCATTTAATAAAACTTTTCTCCCCATGCTATCACACTAAAATAATAGTTTAGGTCAATGACAAAACACTAACTGTAGCATTCTAAATTGCTTTAGTAGTTTATTATCTAAAATCTTGGGTTATTCATTGTTGAAATTAATCCCAGAGATTTTTCTTCCTCCAAATTGAGAGTAAGTTAAATGTCTCTGGAACTTCTAGGAGTTATTGTTCTAAAATAGACAATGGTAGGTACAAAATGCAAACTTAAATAGCATAGTGACCACACTTAACATCAAGGAGAAATAAAATGGGTAATATTGGACACTTCAAATGTGTCATAGGATCTAGTATTCACTATGTATATGAAAAAGATTAGGACATAGATACAGGAAAAAAAAATTCCTTTGCAGCCTTCTTTTGTTGTAGCAGTTATTATAGTTTTGCTGTGTTTAATTTTGACTTAGATTTTAATCTGTTTTGTATGTTTCTAGTTAACATCTGTCAATAGGAAGGTGTACGAGTGCCTGTTAGAACATTTGCATAATGTAGATTGCTAAATTATTTAGTGAAAAATAGTTATATTTCTCTATTGTCGGCCTCTTAGGAATGTTCTGGCTAATCATGCATCATAAAGTGAGTCTTGAACACAGACTTTTTTTTTTCTGTTTCATCTTTTCTAGGCTGTAAATGACTCATGCTACCAGAATGATGATTCGGTCCTAAAGTCCCTCGTTGAGATTGCAGATACTGTTCCAAAGTATTTGCGTCCTCACTTGGAAGCAACTCTACAGCTAAGTCTAAAGGTAGATTAAATACATCAATAAATATTCTGCTTGTTATTTTTAGGGACTAATCTAAGCTATTAAGTGTATATAAATATGTCTTCTTTGTAGTTGTGTGGAGACACTAGCCTCAATAATATGCAGCGCCAGCTTGCCCTTGAAGTGATCGTCACCCTCTCTGAGACTGCTGCTGCTATGTTAAGAAAACATACCAATATTGTTGCACAGACGAGTAAGTCAAAGGTCTTCAAATAGTTTATGTGTAATGTGGCAAAATTTTTGGATAAATTTGCTAAGAATTATGTAGTTTCTCAAATTTGTTGAGAATATAATGTCCTTTCAGAATCAGATGAATCTAGTTAAATCCCTCTCCATACATACACACATAGACCCAACATTGTGTCTATGCTTTTAAAACTTTGCAAACACTCTGTAACCTGATGTTATAAATATAATTTCTACAGTGACAGACTCTTTTATGTCATTTATATGTTAAATATTGAGCACAGGTAAAAATAATTCAGAGGGCATAGACATCTAGTAGTAAACTGAAAACCAAGATAACCTAACTACTATTTACCAATGAAGATAGCATTAGAACACAGATCTAAAACTCTGGTCAGGGCTCTGTTCGTTGTATTCTGTTGCTTTGTTTTATAGACCCCCTTTGCAGGAGAACAATGACCATTGTGCTATAGAAATATTACTTTAAAGTTTTGTTGTGCTGGGATAAGGGCTTGGATACTAACATGATCATTTCTGGCCTAGCCATTCCTTCTTGAGCTAAGAAGTATTTGAACACTTGATTTAGAAAGTAAATATATTGCCAGATTAATTTTGTGGTGGCACCTCACCTACCTTTTATTTATCTTACACTTAGGTAGTATTTAGGATTTTAGATACTTTCCATTACTGTTAAGGCCAGGAACAAGAAAAGTATCTCCTCTGTTATTATGTCTGTTGTATTGACATCCCAGACAGTGTATTAAGAGATAAAAGTAGGTATAAGAATTAAAAATAAAAAACTGCTTGTTTGTAGACCGTGTGATTATTGTCTACAAAAAAATATTTAAGAATCCACAATTTGTTAAAACTCATCAAAGGGTTTAGTAAGGTTGTTAGATTTGAGACCATAAAAAATAATAGTGTTGCTACATACTTAATAATCACTAGAAAATTTACTAGGAAAGAAAAAAAATCTCATAATAGCAGGCATGACTTTGTAATACCTGGGAATAAATAAAAAGATGTGTTTAAGACCTTTAAGGAGAAAATTGAAAGTCTAATAGAACTAATTATCAGTTTTCAGATTAATCTGTAAGTATCATTTTAGTCAAAATTCCAAAAGGGTGAGTCATGATAGAATGGATCCTGAAATTCTTGTGAAAGAACACAGGGTATGGAGTATACAAGATAATCGACAAAGTTGAGGTCTTGCCCTATCATCTATGCAAATTTAGAATTTATTGTGGTACACATGTAAACAGTGGATCAGATGGAACAAAAGGGAAAGATCGGCACACATGAAAACAAAGCTGACTTAAAAAGATTATTCATTAAAGGTTGTTGGGACAACTGGTTACTTCTATGGAAAAAAAAAAATCCCAACGCAACCCCAGATTATAAAAAAACAATTTGTGGTTGATCAGAGACCTAAATTTTAATAGATACTTTTGACAAGTAAAGTTTAATAATAGAGAAGAATTCTTTTAAGTCTCGGAATCACAAACCATAGATGTAAACATTGCTAAATTTGCAAATACTAAAACTTTTTTGACCAACCAAATACACAATAAGTGAAACAAAAAGCCACAAAACAGGAGAAAATAATTATAGTGCATACAATCAACAAAATTTTAGAGAATAGACAAAGGCTAAGAATAGGAAATTCATAAGAGGAATCTGAAATCACTAATGAACCATGCCGAGTCTCAATAAAAACAAGTATAATTGTGGGATACACGTTGTCAGAAACTTTGACAATATGAAGTGTTGATAAAAGATGTGGAGCTGAGAGGACTCTTATTCCAGCTCCAGGGCACTTCACACATTGTTGTGAAATAAGACAGGCCTCTTAAACTTCTCGTAGAAATGTAAGTCTGCGCAACATCTGTGCAGAGGAATTTGATGATTTTTAGTAATATTGAAGATACTTATAACATTTTCATGCCCTGACTCTCACTTGTCTAAAAGGAGACATGCAATCATCTCATCAAATTTTTAAGAGGAAAAAAATAGGAAACATCCAAAATGTTCATCAGCTGGGGTAGGGGGGTTTTATATAATAGAATGCTATGAAGTAATTAAAATGAAATCCCTGTGTGTTGACAAAACAAATTGCTGAAGGTACATAAATTATATTTTTATGCAAAAAATAAAATCTTGAAATAGTACTATAATTTTGTATGTAGATATGTAAATCTGTAGTTCAAGTGTAAAAACACTTTTGGAATGTTAAATATTCATTTTGTGGTGGTGCTTCTGGTGATAAGTAGAGAATGCACTAGCATTTAGGAAGTTCATAATGAGATTTGACTTAATGTTATTTTTAAAGAAAACATGATATAAAGCAAATATGGCAAAAGGTTAAAAATTAACAAAACAGATTTGGGGAGGCATAGGCAAATAATTATTTTGTCTCACTCTCCTAGAGACAAAGTAAATCTTAAAATTGTTGTTTATTTATTTATTTTTGAGACAGAATCTCACTCTGTTGCCCACAGGCTAGAGTGCTGTGGCATCAGCCTAGCTTACAGCAACCTCAAACTCCTGGACTCAGGTGATCCTCCTGCCTCAGCCTCCCGAGTAGCTGGGACTACAGGCATGCACCACCATGCCGGCTAATTTTTTCTATATATATTTTTAGTTGGCCAATTAATTTCTTTCTATTTTTAGTAGAGATGGAGTCTGGCCCTTGCTCAGGCTGGTTTCCTCGAACTCCTGACCTTGAGAGATCCTCCCTCCTGCCTTAGCCTCCCAGAGTGCTAGGATTACAGGCTTGAGCCACTGCGCCCCACCAAATTTGTTGTTTATAAATAGTGGTAAAAACAAAATAAAGCGAGTCTTCAGGTATGAAATAATTGTTTACTTTTAGTTCCCCAGATGTTAGCAATGATGGTTGATCTGGAAGAGGATGAGGACTGGGCAAATGCTGATGAACTAGAAGATGACGATTTTGACAGGTAATCACACAGACAAGAGTGTCCAGGTAGCAGTGAGAGCCCTAGGGCTACAAGGCCCATCTCTTCACCATTGTACTCTGTAATCCACAAGTAAACTTTTAACTTTGGGATATGGGACACTACCTTTCCAATGTATGCATTTCTGCAGCACATTTTATAAGTAATAATTTACTTTTCATGTATAGTTTGTGTTAAAATTATATATTTAATAAGTTCATAAAACACTTTATTTTAATGATAAATAGGTAATACATAAAGCTATTTTGTGATCAGGGAAGGAAAGATACCTATAACAACAAACAAGGAAGTTAGAGTATCTTTTATAATAAGTAAAAAGAGGCTTTATTGTAATAAATGTTTTTATATGTATAGACCTCACTTAGAATAGTTGTTTTGGCAAAATTTCCTGCAAAGCACTATATTTTCCTAATATGGAAAATTTAACTTTAGGATAGAGAGAATGCAGTGGTGACAAGATTTTTACACTGGGTGACAGTAATATTGGAATTACTATTGTACTTATTTATTTTTGCTTAGGAGGTCCCCATTTCATTATGCAAAAGTCAATCAAAATCACCTGTATTTGCTGTGCAGTGCTAATGATCGCAGCCCCTTAAATGTATATGAAACATAGCATTTAAGAATTCTGTTATGTTAGTTTAGTTGTCTTTTTCAGTAATCCCAAAGTTATATTATAGACGCAGAAATGGAGAGTGAAGATTGGGTCATTTGTCTGAGATTATGTAGCCAGTTAGTGGACTGGGACTTAATACCATTTCTTATATTCTTCCCAGCGTATCATACTGCCAACCATTCTTAAAAAGAGCTGAAATTATTACCCTCAAAGACTGGTAGTCAGTATAAGCTACTAGGTTTAATTAAGATAACAATTGAAAACATTTGACTTACAGAATATGTGGTGCATTCTTGAGGCTTAATCCCATTATTAAAACTGACTGATTTCTGGCTTTAATACTGTTTTGAAATATATGAAAGTAATCCTTCACTGAGAACCACTTGATAGGGCTGAAGAGAAGACTAGCGTAGGTTGTATTTCCTTTCTCTGGCTCAGTTACTACAACATGCTGCTACCTGTTCTTTAACTTGCCCTGTAAATAAAACTTAAGCTTATATGGTGTAGGAAACTCTTCTGGACTAGATGAATAAGATTTTTCTTATCCATGAGTAAATAGGGCATAAATGTATTTTCGGGATGAGATTTTAGATCATTTATAGCTTCATCTTTATAGTATTGTCCTCACAGAGCAGTGAAAGATCATGCACATGGCAGTCTCATCACTAATCTTGCAGTTTCAAGACAGAATAAGTGTGCAATGCTTTTATGCCCAAATCTCTTGAGTTTTCAGTGAAGATGGCAAATTGAATTTTACCTATGCAGTTTTTAGCAGTGCAGCTTACACCCCTTTAAAGATGAGTAAACACAATGAGAGGAAAATCATATACATTCTCAGCACCTTTTTCAGTTTTCTGTGTTCTTTCATTGTTAACTTTGAAGGATCTATTTCTAGGAGATGAGATATATGAGGCTCTCTTCAATACTCTTTCATCTCTGAGTCTTCAAAGTCAGAAGCTATTTCTGATAATAGTTTTTAGCCCGTGAGATGGGAGGAGTCTTGAAAAATAAGTCAGACATGAGTTTTTAAAACGATACTGAATCATAATAAAAAACATAGTTTTTTATTATGACATAAAGACATAGTTTTTAAAACTATACTGAATCATAATAAAAATTTTATTTACCTTTTTTTTAAACTGTAGGATTTTTAACCCACAACTTCAATACCACATTTAAAGACTGCTTAAATTCTCTCTCAGTCCTAATTTAATAACATGTTTAAATATATTGAATACATTATTTTGTGTGTTTAGCAATGCAGTTGCTGGTGAGAGTGCTCTAGACCGAATGGCTTGTGGACTTGGTGGAAAACTCGTTCTACCAATGATCAAGGAACACATTATGCAAATGCTTCAAAATCGTAAGTTATTACGTCCTTCAAATACTAGATTAGTGGTATGTGGCTTTCTAAATCTTAAACTCTGTATATTTAGATTGTTGAAAAAAATCAATTTTTGCTTTTTTATAGTCTATATTTAACCTTATTCTTAATATTGTACTGATAGAATTCTACTTAATCCTCTTTGGAACCATTCAGTCTTTTTTTTCTTTCTTTTTCATAGAGATAGCTCTGTTGTATAGACTGAAGTGTAGTGTCACTATAGACTTAAACTCTTGGGCTCAAGTGATCCTCTAGTCTCAGCCTCCTGAATAGCTGGGACCATGGGCACATGCCACCATTCCTGGCTCAGTTTTTTGTTTTTGTTTTTGTTTTTTTTCTCTCATTTTTTTGTAGAGATGAGGTCTTACAATGTTGTCCAGGCTGGTCTTAAACTCCTGGCCTCAAGTATTCCCCCTGCCTGGGCCTGGAACCATTCAGTCATATGCTAAAGAATGTTTTTCCTCACTACTGATAATATTATTCAACTCTCCACCCACAGAATTAGCTTCAATATGGGAAAAAAATAGATAAATTCTAAAGAAAATTTACAGATTTATTTCCTAGCCAGAGATATTTAGATTTGAGTTTCAATATGTCATAGTTGTTGGAATGTTTTTGAAGTATTAGCATGTTTGATTCACACAGTCTTCTTTCATCCAATATCTTGAATGTAAAAGAAGAAATTCTGTCTATTTTTATCAGAGGAGAAGCCACTTTTTTTTTTTTTTTTTTTTTTTGAGACAGAGTCTTGTTCTGTTGCCTGGACTAGAATGCCCTGGCATCAGCCTAGCTCACAGAACCTCAAACTTCTGGGCTCAAGCGATCTTCTGTCCCAGCCTCCCAAGTTAGCTAGGACTATAGGCACATACCACCACACCCAGCTGATTTTTTCTAGTTTTGGTAGAGACACGGGGTCTTGGTGTGTCTAGGCTGGTCTTGAACTCCTGAGCTCAAACAATCCTCCTGCCTTGGCCTCCTGTATTGCTAGGATTACAGGTGTGAGCCACTGTGCCCAGTTGCCACTTTATTTCTACAAATGTTTTCCTAACACATACTAGGTCAGTTGTCAGCCTTTGCAGCTGTAGTTTACATCAAGATGAAAGTTTACTGCTGTGTATGTTTTATTTTAATTTGTGTTTTTTTAATTACAAAATTAACATGCGTGATGTTTTTTTAAAATTTAAATTCCAGAAGTATATAAATTATAAGTCATTTAGTTTATATTCAGAGTTAACCACTGTTAACAGTTCTCTGAGACTTTTCTCTTACCTCATTTATGCATGTATGCAGGGTATTTTTTATGTGAATATACAGATATATTTACATTAAGGTTTTGCTCAACAGTTTATCATACCTTTACTGAACAGCCTACCTCATTTTTTTAACAGCTGACTAGCATTCTACAATTTTCGTTAAATGCAAATAGTTTTTGTTGATTACAAGTAATACTAATACAGACACTTCTACAGAAATTCTGGCTTATCTTGCATGAATATTTATATCTGTAGGGTAGATTACAAGATACAGGGTCAAACCATTGCTACAGGATCTTAAAGTAGTAAAGCAGAGAACACAATAACAGGTCCAAGTGAAAGTGAATTATTGAGAACTCTAGCCATTATCCTTGTTTAGTGATGTGATATTATATTTGTGTCTTGAATAGTAGTTTTCCTTTTCTCCTCCCAAACTTTTTGAAGTTCGTTTTCCAAAAGGATAGAGACCACATCACAGATTGCTTGACCTATAAGAGCTGCTAGAAAGACTATATCTAGCTTTTCTGTTTTTTAGACAAAGAAAAAGAAGCCCAGATACATTAAAAAAGTGTACAAGGTCAACCAGCTATCAGGTGTTTCTCCATTGATTCACACTGCTCTTCAAATAGATTTGTTGTGGTTTGTAGCTAAAGAATTTGCTATAACTCACTAGCTGAGTGCAGAAAGCTTTTCATATATGGCAGTGAACTCTTAATAAATAACTTATTTATTGCTAAATGTACGATTTTCAGCAAGGCTTTTGTACCTTGGTTTCTTCATCTGCTAAATAGGAAAATGATACTTGCCCTACACCTAGAATGGGGGTTAGGATCCAAAGACATATTTAATGTTTGTAAAAAAATTCTGTAACAGTGCTAAATGATACCTGTTTCCCAGTTTGAAAATATATAGTAAGTAATGTCATTGGAGAATAACAATAAAGATATTAATAATATCTTTTTGTCTACAGCAGTCTAGTTTTTTTCCCCACTGAATGTTTTTTTTAACTCTAAGAAAACTTAACATATATCCCCACTCTTATTTTTAAAAATAGTTTTACTGTTTTTGCTTAAAGTAATAAACAGGAATATTTTTTTTTTAATCTTAAAACTCAAAGAACCATTTCCAGATTTCCCTACCCTTACCATCACAGTCTACTGAACATTTAGGAAATCTGCACCTTGGGAATATATGAGGCATATCTTTTTTTTTCTCTCTGAACCAAATATGGACATCGTTCTACATCAGTAAGCATATATTCCATTTCTTCATTAAATTAAGCCAAATATGCAAAGTATCAGATATTGATATATTTGTCTCCTAGGATTATTCCTCAGTTCAGAAATTTTGGCTTAATAGTATATTGAGTAATAAAATCAATTAAAAACATAATAAATATGTTGTAAGTAATAATCAAGTTTTAATACTTAGCTGCAACATTAGGAATTTTTCAGAAATTCTTCATTGTAGAATTAGTTACTTTACCTGAGTACTGGACTCCCTGAAGGTGAAAAATTGAGTCTGATAAAATTTAGGATTTTTCTACAATTTAGTTAATCCCTTATACCAACAGTTCTCAAACTTCCTAATCTCCAGACTCCTTTATACTTGTAAAAATTACTGAGGATCCCAGAGTGCTTTTGTTTATGTGGGTGGTTATATAAATTTTTATTGGAAATTAAGACAAAAATTTAAATTTTCACTTACAAATAATAATAATAAACGCATAACACATTAGCAGAAATACCATCTTTATGAAGAATGAGTATTTTCCAAAACAAAGTTAATGAAAATGAACCTTTTGCATTTATGTAGACATTTGTAAATATCTTAGACAGCTGAATTCTTCTTAACATCTGCTTCTGCATTCAGTCTCTTAGAAGTTCATACATGTTGTAATCTGTGGAATACTTCATTATACCCTCAAAATGAAAGTAAAAGAATATTATGAGAATAGTTTTGACCTCGTAGACCTTCTGAAAAGACTTTAGAGAATCCCAGGGTTCTCAGGGCCCACTTTGAGAACTATTGCTTGGAGAACCACTGAATATATTAGACCCTAGCCTTATATGTTTATATACATCTTGCTTTGTTTCACAAACAATTTGAAGCATTCTAGCCTGTATTAGTATAGCATAATAAATAGAAATACATAGAAATAATAGGAGCTGGGTAGAGTAGCTCACGTCTGTAATCTAAGTACTTTGGGAGACTGAGGCAGGAGGATCACTGGAGCCCAGGAGTGTGAGGTTGCAGTGAGCTACTATTGGGCCACTGCATTCCAGCCTGGGTGACAAAGCAAGACCCTGTCTTTTAAAAAAAATAGTAAAAAAGAAAAAGAAATAATAGGGGAATTATATATATTAGAATATAAAGTCCAGTTAAATAAACATTGGTTAGCTAATATTAACCAAAAAGCAAATAGCAATTTTTAAAAATTTTAGTTGTTGGCGTTACCAACAGATGCAACAAATAAAAATTATTAATATTACAATACAAATAAAGTTCCTCCGTATTCATTTACCATATTGTTGAATAAAAACTCTTTAAAAGCACCATTGTTTCTCCTTAGCTTTTTTTCTTTTTAAAGAAATGTGACCATTACAATTTAAATTATTCAATAAACTGTGTATGTGACACAGGAGAATCCAGGTATTTATTGCTTATAGTAAATCTTATAGAAAGAAAGTCCCTTATTTTAAGTAGCTAATAAAATACTGATACGCTCTTTGCTATCATATTGTCATTTTACCTTTGGAAAAGAAATGCTCGTGTGACATAACCTGGAATAGTCTAGTTGAGCACTTTTTCTGGCCATTTTCTGATAAATATATAAAAATTTTTCATATTTCATATATACATATGAAGACCCTTTTTAAAAAGTTTTGTTATTCTTTTCAAGTAAGGAGAACTCTTTTATACTTGTGACTACCAGAATGACATGTTTGTAGTGTCTAATTGCTATTCTTTCATGTGTAATTCTTTTTTGTAGCTGACTGGAAATACCGGCATGCAGGATTGATGGCCTTATCTGCCATTGGTGAAGGGTGCCACCAGCAAATGGAAGGAATTCTAAACGAGATAGTAAATTTTGTTTTGCTTTTTCTTCAGGATCCTGTAAGTACCAGTAAATATTTGGTTCATAATTATTACTATACTTTTACATGGGAACCTACTGCCTTTACTAATACAAGGTAACATATTCCAGCATCCAAGAGTAAGGTATGCAGCCTGTAATGCCGTGGGACAGATGGCTACAGATTTTGCACCTGGTTTCCAAAAGAAATTTCATGAGAAGGTAAGTAACAAGTCCTAAAACATTCAAATCAGACTTTAGGAAGAAGGGTGAACATTTCAAGGTGTATGCTTATTTGGTTTTATTCCACAGGTAATTGCAGCTCTGCTTCAGACCATGGAAGACCAAGGCAATCAACGGGTGCAGGCCCATGCAGCAGCTGCTCTCATTAACTTTACTGAAGACTGTCCCAAGTCACTGCTTATTCCATATTTAGATAATTTGGTGAAACATCTGCATTCCATTATGGTACTTAAGCTTCAAGAGGTAAGTTTTAAGATCGTTAAGCCCTCTATTTATAGATTAATTTGGGTTGATTTGATAGGTAAGAACTGGAGAAAGAGGGACTTTAAATATGACAATAAAGAATGGAAAGTTAAAGACAGAGGGGCATTTGAAACTAGAATAATGAGTAGAGTAACTCAGGCTTAAGCAGAACATGGGCTGATAATTGGAATTGGGAAAGATATTACCTAAAGGTTAGGTAAAACAAGTTTATGAATTGCCTTAAAAACAAGGCAGAGGAATCTTTGAACTCTGATTTGTGTAAATTTGGAAGAATCATTCTATGTCCTAAAGTGCTGTAGGAAATGATGATATGATTGTAGGAAATTAATGTGGTAGCATTATGAGACATAAAGAGGAGAAAATTTAAGGCAAGACCATCATACTTTCATTGTCCAAGGGGCTTGGATGATAACAATGGAAATTAGGGGGAAAAAAGTGATTATAAAAGACATTTTATAGGAAGCATTAAAAATTTCTTTCTTCCAGTTTAAATTTAAGAAAACAAGTTAAAAATATTAACCACCTAACCAGAGCTACAGAAGTAGAGAAGATACAGAAAACAACATCCTTTTTGCTTTAAATGTGTCAAATTTTTTAAATAGGGGCTGACTATGCAAGTACTATTAAATGGTTTTAGTTACAGCTTAAGTAAGGGATGCAACCTGAAAACAATTGAGTGATAGTACAGCAGTGTAGATTAAAAATGTAAAGATTGAGGCCCAGTTTGTTGTCAAATACAATGAAAATGGATGACTGCTGTAAAAATGAAATGAATGCTGTTGGATTCAACAGACATAAACCTACAGTTCAATTGCTATAAAAGTTTCTAGCACTCTTAATTCCTATACTTAATTATGGACCGGTAAAAAAACAGTTTACAAATCACAGATTGCATAGCACTGGTGATTGGTCAGAGAGCAAGGAGAAAAACAAGAAATATAGTGTCTCAGAAGCCAAAGAAAGAGGACTTTCAAACACAGGCCTGAGTGTTCAGTGCCGGATGACAGACTAAGAATATGATAAAGGAAACATTCGTATTTCTGAAGGCAGACAGAGGTGGACCCAAGTTCAAGGCGGGTAAGTTGTTTTTTAATCAGAAATAGATGGATCCAACATGACTTTATGAGTAGGTTTGAGCAGGAGGCTGTGGTGTGAGGGTCTCTGTGTCCCCTGTCCAGAGGGGCAATGTGTGGGTGTTTTAAAGATCGTGACGGAAGGAGGAGAACTATTCACAAGCAAGAGTTGTATGAAGAAAGGTAGGTGTGGCCTAGCAGAGGAGGAAACACATTCCCCTGAGGACAGCGGCATTGTCAACATGTTTACCATGGGGCAGATATTAAGATACGCAAGATGGGAGAGGAAGATAACTTCTTCAGGAAGTGGTAGAGTTTATAAGGTGAAGATCTCTGCTGAAAGTGTGGTTGCAGTTGATGACAGAAATAAAGAAAATCTGGAGTAGTTACTGGGTCAGGTCTCATATGAATCAATAAGGATATGAATCAATAAGGAGTTATTAAGAATAGTGCCGGGTGACAGGGTGGGCCCAGTGGCAGATTCCTAGTAAACATTTGTTACTAGCTGGGTCAGAAAACACTAGATCTTTGGTGCAAAGAAAGGGTCATTTCATCTGTTTCACCAAGATGGAGGAATAGGTGCAGAGGGTGCAGCAGGGCACCCTGGTGGGATCTTCGGGGAGAGTTGGCTAGGAGATAAAGAAGAGGCCAGAAAAGGGGGTTTTGCCACATCACAGTAGATAGCACAAAATACAATAGCAAGTAGTAAAAATAAGTGAAGAAAAAATAAGTATGAAGAGTAGGCATTGAGCTTGATGGACACAAAAATTTTAAGAAGAGTCCATATTTGTACTCAAGAACTAGCTGTGCTTTGAGATAGAGCAAAAATGAGTAATGGGTGCTGTGTTAACAGAAGAGAGAGAAAATCCCACATATATGGTTCAACATGGGTTCTTTTTATAGAAATTTCCTCTGAAACCTATAGTCTCCTTCTGCCTTCTGGAAAGATGGTCTCAGTTTGCTATTTCAGAAAAGCATTAAAGAATTGAAGGGAGTAATAAATTTAAATATTTCTTCCAGTTTTTCATTTAAGTAATTTGCTTGTCTTCCTTCTCCTAGTTGATTCAGAAAGGCACCAAGTTAGTTCTGGAACAAGTTGTGACATCCATTGCATCAGTTGCAGATACTGCAGAAGAAAAATTTGTCCCTTACTATGATTTATTTATGCCGTCACTGAAGCACATTGTAGAGAATGCAGTTCAAAAGGAACTCAGACTTCTGAGAGGAAAAACTATCGAATGCATCAGCCTTATTGGTCTTGCTGTTGGGAAGGAAAAGGTAAGTGATTTATATTATGTTAAATTTACTGTATGTAATTCAGCTATGGCAGCGTTGAGGAGTACTAGAGGGGCTTTTTTCTTTTGATAAATGGTTTTCCGGATGCTTGTTTTCTAACTTCATCTTACTCTCCTTTCATATTACTCCTCTTTTATATCTAAATAAATTGTTGCTTTCATTTGTTCATTGTTCATATTAAAGTTTCTTCTTAACTCAGTTATGTTCTTGACACCACCCCCTGTTCCTGCCACACATGCAGTCTGTCTCATGGGAGACACGTGGAATTCAACATCCTTATGTTTATTTCCCTTTAAACTTGTACTTGGAAACACATCAGTTGTTTTCCTATTAATCCAAAATGCATCAAGTATCCTAAGAGGGAGACCTGTGTGCATATAGCAAGCTCTTCAGAAAAAATTTAATTAGCAAGTACTGTTCGCCAGTGTGGTTTTCTCAGCCAGTATCTCACGGTTGTTCAAGTTGATTGAAAAGAAGTTTCTCTGTCATTGCCCCTTATGTTGTGACCCTCTGAACTATCAACATGGAACCTCTCAGTCTTGCCCTCTCCAAAACCTAGCATCAATATTAACTTTTAAACAGTTTTCTGTGGGATATTGACCATAATGACCAATGGTATAAACGTTTGTATGTTTATTAAACCAGTAAAACATTTGTATGTTTTACAAATACTCTATACATCTGGTTTTCAAACTGTCTTTAAAACACTGCCTGATTATGCTGTGGAGATTACCAGAATTGTACACAGTTAAATAAAAATCATATACAAAATAAAGTCTTTATGCGGTAAATTCTATGGCAATCCAAAGTTTTCTTTCTGGATTTGAATTTAATTTAACTTGGTCTATGGCTTGAAATACGCAAGCCATAGACCAACACCTGGTGCCATTAGAAATATCTTTATACTGCAGTTTGCTTTGACCTTCAATGGAAAACATATTTTTCTAGAAAGAGCTCTAAATCTTTTGCAACATATATGAGGATTTTTCAGTATAATAGTTTTATATGTGGGGGTTTTGACCCATGTAGAAAATGTAGTCAATTTTGGGAGGAATATTTTGTTATTACACAAGAAACAAAATTAGGTATCAATAAGTGTCTCTCTAATCCAATATACGGTAGTAATATTGGTGTTGTCTTGCACATTTTCCTCTAGTTCATGCAAGATGCATCAGATGTGATGCAGCTGTTGTTAAAGACCCAGACAGATTTCAATGACATGGAGGATGATGACCCTCAGGTAAGCAGGATTAATGCTTTTTTCTTGGTGTATTAATGAGTTTTGGACAGCATAAGGTTAAATGTGGTTAAAAAAAAAAGTGATATGATTCTTTAGCTACTGTCTACCCCTAGTATCAGAGACATTCTTCACTGGTTTTCCTTCTACTTCTCAAGCCATTTTTTCACAGTCTATTATAAGCTGCTTCCACTCTCTGTAATTCAAGTTTTGATGCTCGTAGGTTGTGTCCTAGGCTTTCTTCTCACTGCCTTGGAGCACTGTCATCCACAGGCATAGCTTTAGCTTTCCTCTGTATGCTTGTGTCTTCCAGATTTTTCTCCAGAGTTGAAGGTCCATTTACCCAACCACTGAACTAGACATCTCTATTTGTGTGTCTCACCCTTTGCAGGCTGCATGACTTCCCTCCCCTCTCAGAAGGAACACAACAATCACAGAACACACTGTACTCTCCTCTCTCTGTGTATGAACAAACTTTCCATTAGCTCTGAAGGAACTCCACCCCTCATATACACTCACACATATGTACACACGCTCAGCTAACCCCTGCTCATAGTTCTCGTCCTTTGTAAGACTTTCCTGATTGGGTCAGTCTCCATGGTGGGCAGTTTAGAACATTGTTATAGTAATGTCGTAAATGTCTGTCATAATCTTAATGGTGTTCCCAATGCTTAATATATAACAAGGCACTCAGTAAATTTAATTGTTGAATTAAATTTTGACTTTACATGGCCACACTGTAATTGTTTCCATAGTTTAAATAGGAAAACATGCCTCTGCAAAGAAAGCGTATGCTTTATTTGCTTTCTTTGCAAAATGGCATACAAATGTACATGTATGTTTGTACATAGAGGTAAAAGTCTGGAGGAATACTTAACTGACTGCTAACAGTGGGTACTGCAAACTGTTGGGAGGGTGGTAAAGATAAGACCTTTCGTTTGCCTTTTTATATCAGCATATAATACAATGCCTAATTTTTGGAAAACAGCCAATACATAACTGGAATGTAATTTTTACATTTAAAAATATTGTTAATAAGAGGGAGAGCTTGTGTCTATACATGTGCAATAGATAAACAGGTAGACTGAGAGATAAATGTTGGTAGAGTAAAAATCACTTTTTGGTTGACAGGAATAATGAATTAGAACTAGAGTCTCTGTAGGTGATCTGCATGTGATTATGTAAACACAGTAGTAGGACAGTTGTCTTAAATACTCTTAGCCACTTAAGCAGAAAATTATAACAGCTAAGAGAAAGGGATGTTTTGTTTCTTGGGTTTTAATAAATGTTTAATGAATGGAGTACCTGGGAATAGGGATGCAAAGTAAGATAAAATACGTTTCTGCCTTCAAAATATTAGTGTGTAGGAGTTGACATATGGTTTTAGATGCTAAAAGAGAAAGTTATTTCTCTATATTTTCTCTTTATTATTAAAGTTATTTAACAATAAATTATTATATTAAATATTATTAATTATATTTAATTATATATTATAAAATATTATAATATAATTATATTATAATATATTTATATTTTATAATTATATAACTAATTAATTGCTTCTTAAAAATAAGAAAAAATGGGCAAGGTCCTAGTCTTTCTCTTTTGTCTCACCTGCTGTCCTTATCCCAGTGTAGAGAGAGAGTTCACTATTGATTCTATACATTTTAAGTATGTGGCCTTTAAAGATGCCCTTACTGCTTCAAGTGTCATGAACATACCTATAAAACATTGTTTTTATGAAGTAGGGAAATGGCTTCTTTATCATACTGCATTTACCCATTGTTTTAAAATCTATTTTAATTTTAAATTTCTTCCCAGATCTCTTACATGATCTCAGCATGGGCCAGAATGTGCAAAATCCTTGGAAAAGAATTTCAGCAATACCTTCCAGTGGTTATGGGGCCATTAATGAAGACAGCTTCCATTAAGCCTGAAGTAGCCCTTTTAGATAGTAGGTGTCTTCATAAGGATATATCATTTGTAATATTTCTCTCTGTTGCTATTTTTCATATGCATTGTTTTCTTCCCTGTTAATAGCCCAAGACATGGAGAATATGAGTGATGATGATGGTTGGGAATTTGTGAACCTTGGAGATCAGCAGAGTTTTGGTATTAAAACTGCAGGACTGGAAGAAAAATCAACTGCTTGCCAGATGTTGGTAAGAGATCACTAGTTTTACTAAACTTTATTTTACATCCTCTCATAATACATTTATATACATTTTATAGGAATGCTTTTAATAGTTGCTAAAGGAATTATTTTGAAGATACCAGGGATATTCTATCTCTTAAAAAGTAAAATATAGCAACATTTTGACCCAACATTTCTACTTCCAGATTTTTATTTTTAAAAAATCATGTGGATTAAACCTTTCCATATTGATGCTTTTTTTTTTCTTTTTTGAAACAGAGTCTTACTCTGTTGCTTTGGCTAGAGTGCCGTGGCGTCAGCTTAGCTCACAGCAACCTCAAACTCCTGGGCTCGAGCAATCCTTCTGCCTCAGCCTCCCAAGTAGCTAGGACTACAGGCATGCGCCACCACGGCCAGCTAATTTTTTCTATATATTTTTAGTTGGCCAATTAATTTCTTTATTTTTAGTAGAGATGGGATCCTCACTCTTGTTCAGGCTGGTTTCAAACTCCTGAGCTCAAGCAGTCCTCCCGCCTCAGCCTCCCAGAGTGCTAGGATTACAGGCACGAGCCACCATGCCTGGCCTTGCTCTCTTAACTAGATAGCAAATGCAAATAATAGCCTCTTTAAAGAAAATTATTCAATCTTTGGATGTACCAGAAAAGACTAAGGAAACAATTTAAAGGCAGCACTTTTTTTCTGTTTCTCTATTGAAATGATTTTGTATTTTAAAAATACAAAATATAATTTAAAAAATACAAAATAAATAAGCCTGTTTGCATCAGTTTTACAAAGTAAATGAAGTGATAAAGTAAACTGAAGTTTTTGGGTTTTTATGTCTTTTAAAACTGTTTTCTTTTAGAAGTATTTTTCTTCAGTTAAGTGGTATAGTTTGTTTTATGTATTACTGAAACTTTTACTAAATTCTCCCACACACAAGATATAAAAATAGGAACTATTTCATCTTTTGAATGACGATACACACTACAATCATTTCATGGCCTTTTTAGTTAGAAGACTAGTTTGACAGTCCTGCGTGCAACTTTAAATGTAGTTCTAGTCAAAATACAACATTCTGTGGTCCTTATGATTTTGCTGTTCATTAATAAATATTAATGCCTACAAACTAACATGAATCTTGATTTCTTTTCCAATACTTTGGTTTCAGGTTTGCTATGCTAAGGAATTAAAGGAAGGCTTTGTGGAGTACACAGAACAGGTTGTCAAACTGATGGTCCCTTTACTGAAATTTTATTTCCATGATGATATCCTACAACTTTTGAACACAAAACTTGTCTAGATTTAGTAAAATTGTAACTTCTTCAACTATTAGACTTTGTGTTAACTGAAGTATACACATCAGCATTATTGTTTATGTTTGCACTAACTCTAGTTTAAGATTATAAACTTAGTTCTGTCTGCCTTTTTTCACCTGTGCCAAAATGTGAATGGAAAAGGAAATGTTTCTTAATCCTTTTGTTGTCAGATTTCTGTGGCCCAGTTAAAGATTTTAAGGATTGATACTTAGTTAGCAAATGTTTATAATTGTATATACTTGCTATTTTTCCCAAATATCTTTTGATAATGTTAAGGAAATAAGCCCTTTCTTAATAGGTTAGAGACTCAGTGATAATTAACTTTCCGTAGCAGAGAGAATCCTACATTTCAAATGTGGATAGCACTTTTGGAATGAAACATCTCTTGGTTAATCTACTTGTTAATGTTTTCCTCCTCGGCGTAATGATAGCCATTATTGATACCTATAGGTACATTTTTATGCCGTTATACACTCACATAGATACACACAATTTCACAGGTGGGTAAAATGAAGACAGCCCCAGAGAGTGGTAGAGTCTGGGCCCAAACCCAGATTTGTCTGACTCCAAAGCTCCCTTGTTGTATTTCTCATCCATTATCTTGTGGTGTCATATATGGAAGATGGCTTTTGCTCAACAGAGACTGACTTCTCAGGAGCCAGAGGACGAAGCAGAATTGCCTTTAAGAGGATATTATCAAGACTTTATTTTACAAATGGGATTAAGTAGGACTAGGTGACTTAATCTTTATTGAAAAACTGAAAAAACTAGCATAGGAAGAAGTCCTCTGGTTTTTCTCAGGAAAATCATAGCGTCAGTTGCATTTATTAGAAACATTCATTACCCAAGGTTTAGGGGTAGGTACGCTTGAAACACTCCAGTGATCAGAAGTCCAGTGGTCATTTTCATTTTTAAGTTACATTTGAGCAGTAGGAGGCCCTTCACCCTCTCCCATGGGACTCTTTCCTCTTCTATTGTAGGTGACAGAGGTATGTCTTGTGGACAGGGAGACTTTTCTATTTTTATACATACTTTATATTTAATACGAGCTCTTGGATAGCTGTCTTAAATAAACAGAAGTTGTCTAACACTCATTTGCATAGTGAACCCTTTAACATTTAAGTAAGTAAAATGATAGAACAATCTTTTGAAGTTCATTAGTGATTGCATTTCCTTAACGATAAAACGTGTTCGAGTAGCAGCAGCAGAATCCATGCCTCTTCTCCTGGAGTGTGCGAGAGTCCGTGGTCCTGAGTATCTCACACAGATGTGGCATTTTATGTGTGATGCTCTTATCAAGGCCATTGGCACGGAACCAGATTCAGATGTTCTCTCAGAAATAATGCATTCTTTTGCCAAGGTGAATATTTCTCTCTTAAAGAATATGTGTAAGGTTGTGTGTTTATTTATTGGTCTCGCTAAATAAATTAGGGGGAAGTTAGATTTCTTCATATGCTGTAGCATAAATAAATTTCTTTAATTAAAGAGTTAATTTTTTAAATTTTAATATTTTGGTGGTATTATTTTAGTTTAATAGTAGACATTGAATAAAGGGTGAAATTTTCCTGGAAGGGCAGTATAGGTAGAGGGAATGATATAGACAAAGGCATGGAAACTCACATTATTTGGAAAAGCAGAAGAAATTCTGAATACTCTTGAATCTCCGTCTTGATTAGTTTCTACCATCCTGTACCTAAAAATCCAACTACAGAAGGTTGGGTGTCATCTGCAATTCATGTCTAGTTCCTGTCCTGTTCACTTTCCTTAAATTCCTCCTAAATTCCTTTTTTACCCTTTGCCCTATCTCTTATTTATGTTATTGAAGTAGCCTCATTGGGTCTACTCTAAAAGTCTCTCTTTTCCTCCCAGTTCATTCTCCTTTTCTCAGGCACTAACTTGCTCTTTATTGAGTCACTTCTCTTTGTATTTACATTGTTACTCCTATTGCTCACAGCTCTGTAGTTGGCTCCAAGCTCCATTTAAAGTTCTTCAGCATCTATTTGTCTTCATTTACACTCCCACAATTCAGAATCTTTTCTGTTTTTCCAGTGAATGTTTGCTTCCTTACCTTCGCCCCCATCATTCCCTCTACCTATAATGCCCTTCCAGGACAAAAATACCTTTTACTCGGTGTTTTCTTTGTATGTTGTGTGTATAAAATACATATGTAGTAATTGTGTTCCTTAAGGGCTGGGATATGTCTATTCTATCTTGAATCCTCAGCACCTAGCTTAATGTCTGACACGTGAGGTATGCTCAGGGATGTTTAAAATAAAAATATTTTTTCTAACTCCTGTCTTTAAAATATTGTCATTCTAACAAATACAAACCAATATATGTATTTTTTTAATCATTAATCTTCTAGGATATTGAACTGTGTTCATTTTTCCATGTGATTCTTAATAGAGTTTAACTTCTGACTCTAAACACCCTTAATGTTATGGCTTGCTTTCTTTCCTCAACTCATTAGTGCATCGAAGTAATGGGAGATGGATGCCTTAATAATGAACACTTTGAAGAACTGGGAGGTATATTGAAAGCAAAGCTTGAAGAACATTTTAAAAATCAAGAGTTGCGACAAGGTAAGTTTCCCATGCTTTTATTTCTGAGTGTAATCCTTAACCATTTTGGTGGTCATTTAAAAACATTTTTTTGGGTGTGTTTTAGTTAAAAGACAAGATGAAGACTATGATGAACAGGTTGAAGAGTCACTACAAGATGAGGTAAATTATTCCCTTCAGAACTTAATTTACATGACCATTTGCATCTGAAAGACTTAAATGCTTCAATTTCTGATTCATAAGATTGCCATTCTGATGTAATTATTAATCTTTAGCAGAAGAATCTGACATTTCTTAATTTACAGAATAATTTTGAAATTAAATTGATTTGTCTTTTGGGTGCTGTGTGTGCTTTTGTTGCAATACCTCACTTATCAAAACACCTTAATGTTTACCTAGCATTTTCTTTTACACATGATTCACAGCAACTATTTGTATTTGGTGGTACTTCTACTATTTTAAAGATGAATAACCTCAAACTTACCTTAAATGATTGCCCACAGTCACACTGCTGACAGTCTGCGGCCTTCTTCAGGGTATTACTCAGTTCTGTCCTCATCGAACCACGCAACCCCATCAAACATGTTTAGGGCCCAGCATCTGTGGCACGTGGGTACCTGGTGGGCCAGTGCAGACATATGCAGGGCATCCCAGTTTCCTGCAGGGGCTCATGTGCTGGTAAGGCCCAAATTGCCACTAACAGTGAGATCCCAGTCTCTCCACCATCCCACTCCACAATGAAGAATATTCTGCCAAAAACAAAAAATAAACGTAGTAAAGTAAAAATACTTCTGTTTCAGAATGTAGAAATTTGGGATAATTTTTCAACCATCTATAAATATGTTCCAAGGAAAATCTTTGCAATAAGCACAGTACTTGCACATACCATTATCTTTCCCTAGGCAGGTAAGAGGTGACATTTAATCTCTATGCTTACTCAAGACAGGAATGAAAAATTGATTTTCTACATTTTTAAAATTTCTATAGATGTTACTATTGATAATAGAGAAGATACTTTTTTAAAAATCATCTGTATGGTTGTATGTGTGTGTGTTTTGTTTTTTTTTTTTAGGATGATAATGATGTTTATATTCTGACCAAAGTGTCAGATATTTTACACTCAATATTCAGTAGCTACAAGGAAAAAGTGTTACCATGGTTTGAACAGCTGCTTCCATTAATTGTCAACCTAATTGTAAGTGTTACCTCTCTAACAGTCATTTTGGATAGTTGACCTGCAATTCTTCCATTGCAACACAAAATCTTACACTTAGTTAAGAATGTGTTTCCACTGTACATCTTTAATTTTATCAGGTTTACTGCATTGCCCTGGATATTTTCTTACTCAGTATATGCTTAAAGGCTGCTAATTTGGTTTTGCATGGACCAATTAAGCTATAATACATTTGAAAGACATGCAAGTGACTTTTCATTATTTCAGATTATCTATGCCCTGCTAAATTAATAAATGGAAACAGAATGATTACATTTTTTTCAGTGGACCATAGAGAATTCAGTTATCTTTGTTATGTAGGACCAGTAATCCTGGATTACGAGTAATGGATTTACAGATTTGATTTTTTTTTTCATGTTTTATAGACTTTACATTTTAGAGCACTTTTAGGTTCACGACCAAATTGAGCATGAGATACAGTGATTTCTCGTATACCTCTGTTCCACACATGTATGACCCTCCCTGAGTATCAACATCCCCCCATCAAAGTGGTACATACATTTGTTTCAATTTATGGACCTACCCTGACACATCATTATATAATAACCTGTATTTTCAGTTTTTAAAAATATAAGGCTGGGCACAGTGGCTCATGCCTGTAAGCCTAGCACTTTGGGAGACTAAGGCTGGAGGATTCTTGAGGTCAGGAATTCGAGACCAGCCTGAGCAAGGGGTAAGACCCCTGTTTTAGCCAGGCATGATGGCACATGCCTATAGTCCCAGCTACTCAGGTGGCTGAGGCAGGAGGATCGCTTGAGCCCATGAGTTTGAGGTTGCCGTGAGCTAGGCGGACAGCATTGCACTCTAGCCTGGGCAATAAAGCAAGACTCTCTCAAAGAAAGAAAGAAAGAAAGAAAAGAATTTCAATTAAAAATAAAATATATATAGTAAATTAGCAGCTATCATCAAATGTTTGAGGGTTTTCCTTTTTTATTATATTTAGTAGTGCATTACATTTTTTAAAAGATTTAGAAACATAACCTGTTGAGACAATGTTATAAAGTTAAGATTGTTGCAGCTTTTATTGTTGTATTTTTTAAATATAGCATTACTATAGTCTTTTTTAACAAGTAAATTTATATACGCTGCTGCTGCTGTGAGTTTATATGGTAGCATCAGATTGTGGAATACAAATTGTACAATTCTTTTAAACCTAAATTTCCTTTAATCTGTATATTTGAATATCATTAGTCACAAGAAATAGTTGTTACTGTGTTTTTTTTCATTGCCTATATCAGGAATATCAATGTAAGCAGATAGTCTGTAGTGAATATGTATTTCTTCACATTCTTTATGTTTGCCAGTATTTGAAGCTTACAAGAGAATCTCTTTTGTAGTGCCCACATAGACCATGGCCAGACAGACAGTGGGGATTGTGCATCTTTGATGACGTCATAGAACACTGTAGTCCATCCTCATTTAAATATGCAGAATATTTCTTAAGGCCAATGCTCCAATATGTATGTGATAACAGCCCAGAAGTCAGGCAGGCTGCTGCGTATGGCCTGGGAGTCATGGCACAGTATGGTGGAGATAACTATCGCCCTTTTTGTACAGGTACTTTGATTTATTTGATTACATGCATCTCACTCCAGATAGCTCTTTTATCCCTACCTTGTTCTCTGTACTGCATCCCCAAACAAAGTGAAATCTGAGTGGAATCAAAACCTTGCCTGCCCCAACCTCCCAGGGTACATTTAACTTTGGGGTTTGGTGATATGCCACAGTCTTAGCGTAGGACTTTTAAAACTTACTGGGTAGACAGCTTTTAAAGTCTACTCTTAGGTGGTGAGCGCTGTAAATCTGGATGGTCACCAGTTAATAGAGTGCCAGTGCTCCTATCCAAGCTGGGGTAGCCTCCCTTTCGTTAATATTCTGTAGATGAAGCCAGGAAAACAGAACTTACCTTACTCGTTTCTTCATAATCAGAAACTGGACCAAATATAAAAATAATCTGTTCATTTTATGAAAATGTTTATTTTAGAGGCACTTCCACTGCTGGTAAGAGTTATTCAGTCTGCAGATTCTAAGACCAAAGAAAATATCAATGCTACAGAAAACTGCATCTCAGCAGTAGGGAAGATCATGAAATTCAAGCCTGACTGTGTAAACGTTGAAGAGGTTCTACCACACTGGTTGTCTTGGCTTCCACTACATGAAGATAAAGAAGAAGCTGTCCAGACTTTCAGTTATCTATGTGACCTGATTGAAAGGTAAGAAGCCAGACTGTGACCTTATCTCCTTCCCCTCCATGGAAAACAGTGCTTCCTGGCTTTTCTCTCCTAGTGTCAATCTTTTAAGGCTTAAGCTCATGATCTCTGTGTATAGTCTTCAGTTGGATAGGTTTATAATAATACTGTCTTTATAAATCATGCAGAGAAACCATAGCATAGGTAAGATTGCGTTTATAATAAGATCTAATTTTGAGTTATTTTTTATAGAATTAAATTTAACAGATGAAGTGCTTTAGAAAATAGTGTTTTAAGAAGGTTATCATCTAGTATTCTGTTGTCTACCATATTCTCATAGAACTAGGTTGAAATATTAATACACTGTCAGTAACATTATTTAACCCTCTAAAATTCTGGTATTTTTCTTTGGATTCAAGAAGCAATGATGTAAGGAAAGTATACTAGACAAGCCATCAAGATCTGGGCCTCAGCCCTGGAGTTAAGTCCGTGTTCCCCTAAATGTTAGTTAGATCTGGGCTCTTTCACTGCTAATTACTGATTTTAGTTCACAAATAAATCCAAGGGCTACAGTCATTTGAGTTTGTAGCAATAAGCCCAGCAGACATAATCCTTCATGCCTGTTTTGAGTTAATAATGGTTCACATAAACGTGTTTGCATCTTCCCACTGAGAAGATCATTAAGGAATGTAACGGCCATCCTATAGAGGGTATCCTCTTTACTGTCTACTCTTTAACTGCTCTTACATCTGAAATGACCAGTTCTCAATCATACTGTTTAATCATCTCCCTTGGAAATGCCTACTATGAGATTCTCTTAATGACAAAGGCTAGAAGTCTACTGAAATTCAGTGATGTTTCTTTCTGTTAAACTTGACTAGAGCTTATTTCCTGGCTTACTCTTGAAATGTCTCATAATCCTTTTGAACTTTACATTTATTTTAGAAACCATTTTGCATTGGCAAAATAAAATTTGTTAAGAAACTGTTATTCTTAGTAGTATCTTGTTAATTTACATAGGAAGAATCCAAAAAGCTAATGTGTAAAATTGGCTGGCTTTCTTCTTACCAAATTTAAAAGGCAGTTGACTTTAGTGAATGCATAATCATTTTATGAAGACCTTACAACAAAATTCAGTGGTAGGGGAAGGGTGTAGTAAAGTCTGAGATCTTGAGTGATTTATCCTTAAAAATTTCATTTATAAAAGTTTCCTCTCTTTTGTCAGTAATCACCCGATTGTTCTTGGCCCAAACAATACCAATCTGCCCAAAATATTCAGTATAATTGCAGAAGGAGAAATGCATGAGGCAATTAAACATGAAGATCCCTGTGCCAAACGTCTGGCTAATGTAGTTCGCCAAGTACAGGTAAATTGCTTTGGTTGAATTGGGGAAGGGGAAATAAAACCTTTTTTTCCAGCAGGTTAGGGTTTGTTTTGTTTTGTTTTTTTAACATCTCTCTATATTATATTAGAAGAAACTAGAAATCTAATGAGCAAAGGAAATTTCATTTTTATATTCCTTGTCTCCAAGCCTCAAATAGATTATACTTAACATAATCCATCTGTATGTTCTCATTATTTATTAGAACTAAAACTTTCGTCTTAAGTATGAGACATTTTGAGGCTTCTAGTTGCTGCTTGGCATGTGCTCAGTATGTGTAGTTTTTCTGCATATCTGAAGAAAAAAATTAGATTTAATAAATTGTCACTGCCAACAAACTTTAAATGATTTTTACTTTCTAAATTTGTGGTTCCGAACTGTAGGTTACTTTGTGGTGTCATCTGCTTAGAGTAGTTTTATCGAAACAAATGAAGAAAACTTATCCTAAAGGAAATGAGCTTTAAAGATATGAACACGAAACCAGCCTGAGCAAGAGCGAGACCCCGTCTCTACTAAAAATAGAAAGAAATTAATTGGCCAACTAAAATATATAGAAAAAAAATTAGCCAGTCATGGTGGCACATGCCTGTAATCCCAGCTACTTGGGAGGCTGAGGCAGGAGGATTGCTTGAGCCCAGGAGTTTGAGGTTGCTGTGAGCTAGGCTGACACCATGGCACTCTAGCCCGGGCAACAGAGTGAGGCTCTGTCTCAAAAAAAAAAAAAAGAGAAATGAACAGATTTCTTTCTTTTACAATGATGTGCATCAAAGTAAGCTACCTAGAGAAAAGATATTTGGCATTATTGCAGTCTACCTATGGTGATTATTGAAATACCTCCAGATGAGTATTTCACCATGTCTAAACCTGTGAACATGTTTTTTTTCCTAGACTTCCGGAGGATTGTGGACTGAATGCATAGCACAGCTCAGTCCCGAGCAGCAGGCAGCCATACAGGAGCTCCTGAACTCTGCTTGAAAGGGCCTTAATACCACCCACCAGAAAACTAACTCCAAATAAACGTTTACCCTTTTGTTTAGGTTTCTTTGTTTTGTTTTTGAGCAAAAGAGAATGGTAGTGTTGTGTGTAGGCCATTCTTCTGGAGAGCCACGAGCAGGAGAAAAGCAGCGCTGTGTTGCGAAGTGGAGTTTCCATGGATTTCTACCAGACCACTGAAGGAGTTCCCTGTAAGCCCTGCAGTAGCACCGAAGAGTATTTTTCTATTGGTATAACCTACCCACATGAAGGGGGAAGGGAAATAAAATTAATTTTTCTCATTAGACATAAGGAAATTTAAGGAAAAACGGCTTTAAGAACAGTTATTCAGCGTAGATGTGTGTTAAAACAAATTGCCATACACCTAGTATTCATTCTGTTAATTGGAGTGTGAGTCTTTCTATAGGGTAGAAAGAAGCCTTCTGCCCAGCAAACCAGTAGATCTAAAAGTTGAGAAAAACTGACAACAGACAGCAAGCATGAAGATGTCACATTGATGTCACTTTCAGTTCTTTTTCCCAAAAGGCTTATGCAGTGACTCAGTTTGGAAGTTTTTCAGCTTCCAGCCCTTGAATGTGAAGTGTCATTGGCATGTCTGGCCGTAGTCTCTCATTCACTCCTCAATAAACAACATTGAAATACAAAAGAGACTTGTGTAAAAATTCAGTACTGTCTGGCTTGGATTCATTTCATGTTTTAAATATAAGAATGATTTAATATTTTTTTAAAGTAATAGCTGAATGTTTTTCCCTCTAATATTTTCCTTGTGCAATTCAAACTTAAAAGCATCTAGTTTTTACCGTCTTCCACTTTAAGATAAGTTGTGATATATACCTATACCTATACCATTCACAATTGGTGCCCTTTTTAAGGTTTGCAAATTTCAACAAATCAGTTTTTTTAATCTAGAATTGTTCTGGTTAGATCAAAAAGATTTGGCTTAGTATTTTCATTGCAAATTGTAATTGCTGTAGAGCCACACACAACTTTTGAACAAATATTATGGCTAAAATTATTACTGAAAATTTCAGTTCATGTGTGAATGTTATTTTCTTTATGTATTATAACCTCATAGCAGTAATGGCTTGCTGTTGTTTCTTTAAATTTTCTAAGGGATCTTAATAGATTTCTGTTGAATACTTCAGTGTTAACATTTTTATAGTTTGTACTAAATTTAACCGTGATATAAAAATGAATTTTATGCATAGATCAGAATTTTAAATTAAAGGTTTTTTCTTTAAATGGTTCGCATTACTTTATTAAAACTAAATCTGAAATGGAATAGAAAATAGAGTGGATTATGTATAGATGGTTTACTTGTTAGCACATACCCTTCAAATATATTTTCAGTTTGCAGCATGACACCATTAGCCTGGAGGTTTTAGTTAATGTCTAGCAGAACAACATATTGAATGACTTCACCAGCATAGTCATTGCTTTCTATGAGTACCTCTGGGGCTCTTGTAATGTGTGTGGTGATATTTGGAGCTACGTTATACCCTTATTACTGTGGGAGAACAAAGTGGGAATTGGAGAAAAATGTGTCAAGACAACCCATTTCTGCTTTCCTATATAGAGTCTGAAAAGCCAGTATATATACTGATGCCAATCAAGTAGAGCAATGTAGGTTTTGTTTTTCATTTAAATTATTACTACACTTGCAGGAAAAAAACATGTTAAAAGCATGGCACACCTGCGAAAATTCAGGTGGCAGTATGGTCAGAAAATGCAGGGGTGTTTTTGGTGTTTGCACTTTGGGAGCAAAAACCTTGTACTTTCTATTTTAAATGCTAATGGGATAGTCAAAAGTTATTACTATGGCAAGGTTCTAAGATCCCCGAAAGAAGTACTCAAATGGGTATATACCAGTCAAGTACAGACTGATACATCCTTGATAGAAGTAGAAAAGCAACAGAGTAATTGCAGTCAAGTTAATAAGGAAGGGTGGTATTAAAGGCTGTTATTGTGACGTGATCCCAAAATCCAGGACCATCCAGGACCCTGAACTAACTGTAAAATGTTTTTTCGTGAACTAATAATTTTTTTAAATTACCCAGAGAAACATTTTTAATACCTCACTGTGTCTATGCAAGATGAAAATTCATGGATTTTTTTCTTGACTTTTGTACCAAATTTAGTGACCTTGCATGTCAGTAAGTAATGATGTATTGTTTATGAATCCAAGCTATTTCTGAAGGGAAATGTGTGTGGCTCTTACATTTTGTGGGAATTTTGTAACAAAGAAGTTACACGCACAAGTGTTAGAAACTTTTGACATAACTCAATTTGGAGTATTTTTTTAATGCTCTAAATTTAAAGAAAAGTAAAATTGTCTTAAAGCTAATTTAGCACTTCTGTAATGAGACAGCTTTATCAGAACTGTGGAGTTGGAGTTTAACAGAACCATCAGTAAGTGCATTAAGTAAATAAACCTTCAAACCCCTGGTCTTATAATAAAGGGGGTGCATATTTATAATCTTGTAAGCAGCATATTTTTATACTCTAATCATCCTGAAAGATTGACTATTTAGGCAGTTTGGAGGAGCTAGCTAACTCTTTTGCTTAGTTAGTGATGGCTTCGTTCTGCCTAGGAGTCTTGTGTCAAACAGTTTTCTGTCTTGAAATCACTTTGTTTCTTATCCTTCTTTGCCACAAAGAATTAATAGCCAAAACCTGCCATGTTTGATTTTCCTGAGCAGATTTTCTTTCTTGGCCCTACAAGTATGGATACAACTGTTTTAGAAGAAAGTGAATTAATTACCTACAAAGTATGTACTCCAAACTTGGGAATAGGCTTGGATTTTTATTTCTAGCACTTGGAACTTCTTAAAAGAGATACTGAGGAGTGGGGATTAACTTTAAAACCATCATTAAACTTGCTCCTTTTTTCACACACACCTGTAATCCTGACAGTGTATGCCAGACTTTTTTTTTTTTTTTTGAGGAAAAGGTAAGAGAAGTTTATTAATTTGCCAGCAAATGAGGAGGGCAGTTGGACTAGTGTTTCAAAGACTGCCATCCTCACCAGACTATATTTGGGCTTTTTATTTCTATGTATTATCATATATTTGAATAGATGAATACACACATTCTGAAGATAAATTATAGCTAAATTATTATTCACTTCCCAAAAGTGAATCCAAAAGTGGTACAATGATTTTTATGCAAAATAATACAAAAATTGTTTTTCAAAATTCCAGTAAAGGCAGCAGAGTGTAAATCTAAAATTTGTTCCTGCATGATTCTGGATCTTTTATTGTACATTTTCTCTTGGTTGCTTTCTACATTTCTGTCTTCTTGACTGGCATTCAGATTGCAATGAAAACCATTCTGAATAGTGCCAGTTGCTGTGCATCAGAACTAAGTTCCCTAACAGGTAGAAAATGGAAAGGTTTTGAATTGCAGCCTGACAGCTTGGTCCTGTGATCTTAAGGCACACTTAGAAAGATCATGGTATTACATGGGTAAGACCAGGAGTTGGCAAACATTTTCTGTAAAAGATAGTAAATATTTTAAGCCTTGCCAGCCACCGGATCTCTGACACAGCTATTGAAATTAGCCCTTGTAGCACAAAAGCAGTCATGGACAATACTAAATAAATGGATTTAGCCGTATCCCAGGAAAACTACAAATTTGCTGACCTTTGAATACAATCACTGCTTTGGTCCAAAAATCTCAGTCTGTCAATGTACTCAGATTACCTAACCTCTGTATGCCTTAGTTTCCTTTTCCATAAAATGGGATAGGACATGGCCCCTAAATGCACCAATTACCTCATCTGGAGCTCCACCTAAAAAAAACTGTTGTCTCTGTCTGAAGAAGACATTCAGGTGGACTTACCGTGAGAGCAGGTTTGTTCTGTACACTGAACTCTGGGACTTTTGTCCCCATGTTAACTTGAATCTGGCAGACGTGTAGGACGAGGTCACTTGCAAAGGCCATGTGCAGGAGGGAATGGGGAAAGCTGTGCCCCTGCCCCCACAGCTTCCTGGCACTGGCCCCTTGGCAAGTTTACTTAATCTCTTACGTGAAACAGCACCTTTAAGAGTAAGAGTACCTGGTGTTAGGTTTGCTCTTAACAAGTACACATGCTTGAAGAGATGGAAGATGGAAGTAAATTTGGATAGCATCTGTTTTTAACTAGTGTCAACCTAAATATAACAGAGTCTCTAAAAGATGTTTATTTGGGAATAGAACATTGCAATGGGAATATGCATGCCATAGTAAACTATGTGCATATTCAGAGAGAAAGAAAACGGTTTTTAAAGGAAAAAAGTAGGATTACATAATCATTTTGAAATAATTATCCTGGGGTACAAAGGTCAGTGACAAGGGTGATGCCAGTCCAGAGTTGGACAGGCAGTTGCCTGGGCAGATGGGCAGAAGTATTTTTCGTGTGTGGTTGCAATGGCGGTTGTGCAAAGTTACGGTTTCTGTAGTCTTTTGTTACCATGCATACAAGCATTAAAACCCTCTATGGTGTTCCCCAGCTCTATTTGTCAAGGTATTCTTAGTGACTCCATTCTGACTCTGACAACTTTGACACTAGTTGACTATGTACACCATGGAAAATGGAAGTTCTTACTAACTGAATTTTATTAAGCTATGTGACCAAGACTATGTCAGGCTTGCATGATGAAGTAAAACACATAGTCTCTGCCACAGGGGACACATAATTAAGGCAAAGTAGAGAGTTCTCTGAGTGTATACTATGAAGTCAGGGGAATAGGAACAAATTCATTTATTTAATACTGCAAATAGGATGTGCATCAAGTAGCCTCAACTTAGGTATAGCAAACTGCACCAGAAACAAAAACACACTCCCAGCCATTGAGAACCCCCATACCCCCAGCCCCAAGTTGAGGCATTCTATCCAGCCTTACCACCCACAGTTGGGGATGTCCTTGGGCTGTCACAGAGGAGACACAGGCAAGTCACAGTATATGTGCTACCTTGGAAGGTGAAGGAGCCATACAGGCAGAAAGCCAGGAAGATTTGGTCTTCCAAACCTCACACCCAACCCCAGACCCTTTCTAGGGGGAGCACTGCTGTGAGGTCCCCTTCTAACTAAGTGACAACAGGTTGGCAATGAGGAAGAAACGTGCCAAATTATTTGGCAACCCCCAAATGTAGTTACTGTCTTGTTTCCGCCATACCTAGAAATCTCATGGGGCAGATGGTCTTTTTCCAGGTGTCTGTTTCCAACCCAGCTGTGTGCAGCGGCCGCTTGATTTCCCACACTCGGATTTTCTCAAAGCCCTTTCTGATTTTGGTATTGGTTGACATGCCTTATGTAGTTTTAAGAATTTAGCCATTAATAGTCTTTATAGTCTTTTTTGACTAGACAATAGTGAAATTTATAGTCTTCTTTGACTAGACAATAGCTAAAGTGAAAATATTTAAGCACAGTGATTGACCCAATTGTGTTTTCTAATTTTAAAGAAATTCTCAGTTTTTGGTAGTTTCCAGCAACCCTTGGTATTCCTTGGTTTGTGGCTGCAGCACTCTAATCTGTCTTCATTTGACATTCTCCACTCATGTGTCTATCTCCCTTCTCTTCTTAGGAGGATGCCAGTTATGTTGGATTAGAGCCCACCCTAATTGATATTACCTCGTCTTAATGTTACATCTGCAATGACCCTGTTTCCAAATAAGGTCGCATTCTGAAGTACCGGGGTTAGGGCTTCAACCTATTTTGGGGGGGAACACAATTCAGCCTACTATAGAATCCTACACAAACTCTTTCAGAACAGAGAGAAGGAAGGAACACTAGAATAGGCAAGGATGGATTCTCCCCTACAGGTTTTGCATGGGCCTGCTGACACCTTAATTTTGGACTTCTAGCCACCAGAATTGTGAGACTATAAATTTCTGTTGTTTAAGCCACTAGGTTGTGGTATTTTGTTATGGTAGCCCTAAGAAACTAATAGATTTGTTTATTATTTTTTCTTTCAAGTTCTATAGAATTCACCAGGCAAATTGAATGTGAAGTTTTCATTGTAGAAAGGTTTTAAATGATGAATTCAATTTCATTAACAGATTTAGGGCTGTGATACGTTTTCTGTTTGCTATTGTGTCTGTTTTAGTAATTTGTATTTTAAGAAATGTGTTCATTCCATCTAAGTTATTGAATGTATAGGCATAAAATTGAGTTCATAATAATTTTTGATGTCTATAAGATCTGAAATGATGTTTTCTCTTTCATTCCTGATATTAATTTTGTAGTCTTATATTAATTTTGTAGTCCTGATATTAATTTTGTAGTCAGTCTAGCTCAGTGGTTCTTAAATGGGGACAGTTTTGCCCCCTCTCCCCACTCAATGCAGGTCTGTTGGTGACATAGTTTCTCAGCTTTTGTTTGTCTGAAAACTTCTGTATTTTTGTCTTGATATAGAATTTTCCTTGACAGTTTTAAAAATATTTTAAGAGACAACATTCCATTGTTTTCTTGTTTATATAGATTCTGAGACTTGCATTTGACTTGTGTTTGATATTTTTCTTTTTTCCTTCTTTTCTATTTTTTCTCTTTCACTCATTAAAAAATGTATTTTTGGGCAAAAAAAAAAAAAAAGAAAGAAATTCTACAGTTTATTACTAAAGGGCCAGAAAAAATAGTTCTATTGGAAGAAAAATACAGCCCATCAATATTTTGAGTGTTCTTGCATGGGTTCTCATGGAAAAAAGCTACCATTACTATAAATGATCAATAAGGCAAAAGCTGTAAGACAAAAACTCACATTGTGGCTGCTATTTCAAGAAGAGAATAAAAATATAAAACAATGACACACACATGGAGACTTACAGTGGGTTGAAATGATCCCTGAAATGAGATATTCAAAAAGCATGGAAGGGCCGGGCGCTGTGGCTCACGCCTGTAATCCTAGCTCTTGGGAGGCCGAGGCGGGCGGATTGCTCAAGGTCAGGAGTTCAAAACCAGCCTGAGCAAGAGCGAGACCCCGTCTCTACTATAAATAGAAAGAAATTAATTGGCCAACTGATATATATATAAAAAACTAGCCGGGCATGGTGGCACATGCCTGTAGTCCCAGCTACGTGGGAGGCTGAGGCAGGAGGATTGCTTGAGCCCAGGAGTTTGAGGTTGCTGTGAGCTAGGCTGACGCCACGGCACTCACTCTAGCCTGGATAACAAAGCGAGACTCTGTCTCAAAAAAAAAAAAAAAAAAAAAAAAGCATGGAAGGCCTGCACAGCTGTAGTGAAAGGGCTGGGCACTGGGCAATGGAGGGTTGGATGGTAGAGAAGCTCATTTGTTGTGGATTTTTTTTTAAGACAGAGTCTCACTCTGTTGTCTGGGCTAGAGTGCCGTGGCCTCAGCCTAGCTCACAGCAACCTCAAACTCCTGGGCTCAAGCAATCCTCCTGCCTCAGCCTCCTGAGTAGCTGGGACTACAGGCATGCGCCACCATGCCTGGATAATTTTTTCTACATATTTTTAGTTGGCCAATTAATTTCCTTCTATTTTTAGTAGAGACAAGGTCTCACTCCTGCTCAGGCTGGTTTCGAACTCCTGACTTTTGAGTGATCCGCCTGCCTTGGCCTCCCAGCGTGCTAGGATTACAGGCGTGAGCTGTGAGCCACCTCGGCAGGCTGAGCAGCTCATTTCTGATTTCACAAAAGAGATTGTCCTTTGCTGCCCTCCAGGATAAAAACCCAGGAGACTTGGGAGATGGGCTTGGGACAGTGTCCTCAGAGCTGCGATCATCCTCTGTCAGTGCAGTGCTGGCGGTGAGGGAGGGGTCCGCACTGGCATTCAGGGGTGCCACTCGCCCGAAGCTACTGCCTTCCCCCAACAAACTGCCCAACTCCAGTGCAGTGGGAGACTCCCAGGAGTCACAACCAGAAGGGGTGCAAAGCTGTGGGACAGCAAGCAGGTGGCGGGGAGCCCTCCCTCCCAAAGTCCCCAACAGATAAAGGAGCCCGGCACCCAGGGGCTTTCTGCTGCCTTCAAAACTGCTTCCCCGGCCTCCAGGGAAGGGGCTGTCCTTCACCTGTCCCTGCTTCAGCTTTACGGTACTAGGAGCACATTTGCCCCTCCCCTGGCCCTGCTTCCCTCACAAATGCCCCGCCTGAATGGCGCTGCCTCTATGTGAGCCATCTGGGATAGATAACGTTCTTTTCAAACAGTGTCTTTTGAGTGCCCAGTGGGTTTGCCTGATCTGTGTGTGGTGGGGCGTGCCCGTGAGAATGAAATGAAAAAATGTGACTCAAGTGCTCAGGACAGGGCCTGCTGGACACTGGCAATGGCTATGGTGACAGCCACACCCAGGCTCTGGGGACCAGTTTTCCCAGTCATTCAAACATTCTAAAACCCAACCAAGATGGAGAACCTATGGAACAACCGTGCCCTCTGCTTCTAAACACACCTGACAATTTTGCTGGAAATATTTTAATCACTTGTAAAAGACCCTTGCCATATATTCTCAAACCACGTGGGCAGGGGAAGTGGGAAAGCAAAAGGTGCCTTCTTCCTTTCACATGTTATGAAATACACAGCGGTATTTTGAGACGAGGCACAAATTCTAGAGAGCGTGAATGGGTTTGTTTGTCATTGGGGGGGCTAATTGTTTTACCTTTTACACAACGCACTGCCTGTATCTAGTCAACATTCAAGGTTTATAAGATATTATTATCCAGTGGAAAGTCTTTCCCCACTCTTGTTCCTCAGCCACCCCACCCAGCTCCTTCCCTCTGTGAAAGAAAAATTCACACACTTGATCCCAACAGAACCTTTCTGCTCGATGTAACTCATCACCTCCTTCTGGAAGGAAATTAGCTTCCCTGATGAAATGTGGGCATGTCTTTCTGGTAGATACGAGTCAGGTTACGAACTCTTCTGAGACACCACCCACCCACCTGCTTCGCCCAGCCTGGAACCCCTCAAGTTTGGGTTATTATTTTCTTATAAGTCAACGATAATTAACCAAATTATTTTGCCTCTAACACGTCTCTCCTACAAAAGAAATCGTTGACATTGGCCTGTCGAAGGTGCCCTTGCAGTGAATTTGTAATAATACTCCATCACCAAATTATCTGTAAAGGATCTTTCCCCAGAAGGAAAGATTATCAATTCTATGTATCCTTCCAGGGTTATAAATATTCTGGTAGCTTTTTAGAATAAAAAAAAAAGATCATTCTGGCTAGGAATTAATTCTCAATATTCAACCCCGTTAAAGATGGAGGTTAAATAACTTTAGCCCTTTCCAATAAATGACAGCAAAAAATTGGTATGTTCAGTGCTGGTTATCATCAAAATGTTAAAAATAGCATAATCATACTGACTTAGAAAGAACCTCATTTCATCTAAAACTGAGTGCCATTGGGCTAAATACCATTGGGCTAAATATCTTTTATTACTAAATCAGCATATAAAGTTTCATTCTCATTGGGGAGCATATTTTCAAGTATGCATTTTTTAAAATTAATTATAACTATCATTTATTTCATTTTATTTTTAAAATTAATGACATTGTTCTGTCTTTAACATCTATTTTGTGGTTACCTTTTTTTTTTTTTTTTTTTTTTTTTTGAGACAGAGTCTCACTCTGTTGCCCAGGCTGGAGTGAGTGCCGTGGCATCAGCCTAGCTCACAGCAACCTCAAACTCCTGGGCTCAAGTGATCCTCCTGCCTCAGCCTCCCGAGTAGCTGGGACTACAGGCATGCACCACCATGCCCGGCTAATTTTTTGTATATATATTTTTAGTTGGTCAATTAATTTATTTCTATTTTTGGTAGAGACGGGGTCTCGCTCAGGCTGGTTTCGAACTCCTGACCTTGAGCAATCCACCCGCCTCGGCCTCCCAAAGTGCTAGGATTACAGGCGTGAGCCACCACGCCCAGCTGTGGTTACCTTTTTTTGTTTTTATTTTTAGTAGAGACAGGGTCTCACTCTTGCTCTGGCTGGTTTTGAACTCTTGACCTCAAGTGATCCCCCCACCTTGGCCTCTCAGAGTGCTAGGATTACAGGCGTGAGTCACTGCACCTGGCCGGTTACCTTCTATTTATGGCAAATAATATCAGTTTTCGATGTATGATATTATTTAAAATTTTCCTTTATTCTTAATTTTTTTTTTTTTTTTGGTAGAGATGGGATCTTGCTCTGTTGCCCAGGCTGGTCTCGAACTCCTGGGCTCAAGGAAGCCTCCTTCCTTGGCCTCCCAAAGCATTGGGATTACAGGTGTGAGCCACTGCACTCAGCCTAAAATTTTCTTTTAAAATACTTAAAAAATAAAAGTCAGTAAGTTGGTTTTTTAAAAATCTTAACGTAAGCAGCAGTAGAGTTATTTTGAGGACGTAACAAAAATCATGCAGATGGTACTGCTGATGATTGAAGTTCAAGGCTAGCAATGTGATCCTGCATTTGGGATAAGTTTTGTTCCATCAATACTTAGCTATATGGAATACAATGATTCTGTCAGGTTAGATGAACAAAATTCAGCCAGCTCAGCCCCACCCAGCCCTGACACCCACCACCCTACTCTTGTCTCTGAGTTTGCCTACTCTGGAGATGTCATTGAAGTAGAATCAGACAGTATTTGTCTTTTCGTGCCTAGTTATTTCACTTAGTGAAATAATTCACTAAGTGAATTATATAGTGAAATATAAATAGTGAAATAATTATAGTGAAAAAATAAAATAAAAATAAAATAAAAATAGTGAAATAAATATATAAATAGTGAAATAATTCACTATTTAATGAAATAATTCACTAAATAATTCACTAATTCATTCATGATTCATCATGTTACAGACGGGATCAGAACTTCCTTTTTAAGGCCTTTCTCTCTCTCTCTCTCTCTTTCTCTCAATCTTCCAATATCTATATAGCCAATTTGCTCTATAAATCCCTGTTTTGAAATACTTCACATGGTCTCTGTTTTCCTGATCACATCCTAACAGATGTTAAACAGACACTACAATTTATTAAGCATATCAATATATGTATTTTTCATGAGTAAATTAATAAGAAAAAGACATTTTCCACTCTATGGTCCTCAGTTTTGACAAATTAAACATTCCTTGACACGTTGGTAAGAAAGAACTCGTCAATATGTTCAAGAAGAAAATGTTCATTTAACATTTGAACATTTAATATATTCAAGAAATATATTCATTAAAGCAAGTTTTAGTAAATCAATTAATTTGATCAATTCAGATACTGGATAGTGGGCAAACTGATCTTTTAGTAACACGGCCTTTGGCAAACTGATTTTTGATAAATTGGCCCCACTGTTCTCTTTTACTCCAACCTGGCACAAAAGCCATTTTTTGTTGTTGTTCTAGGCCGATAAGCCTTCTTCAAGATCACAGGGAGCTCTAAAATACGAGTTAAATATATCCCCCGTAGCACGGGTCTCAGAAGCCATATAGAAAAGAAATTTGACTTTTGTTTACAGCTGGAGTTCAGGTCTCTGCAGAGAAGCTGACGGCCCTGTGGACAGAAGTCTGCAGGGGAGAAAGCGTGCGTTCCGCCCCATGGCAAAGCGTGAGCACTAGAGGGAGAAGCTTCTGGTTTCTGTGCTGGACTCAGCCTCATCCCTCAGCCCCACTCTGACTCCCTGGTAAGAAAATAGTTGTTATTAAAAGTGATGGCTCTGGAAAGTTCTACGTGGCCCTTTCTAAATGAGCAGGATGGACATGGGAAGAGCAAAACGTTCCTCTTCCTGCCAGAGAGGCAGGTGACAAGAAGCACCAGGTGGCAACAGCAGAGCCCAGACACAGCCCCTCTGTTCAAGTCACGTCCCTGGCTGTGAACGGGTCAGTGCCACACAAAGCCACAAGAAGCACAGGCAATTTTCACCTTGAAGAAAGAGGAGAGAACGCTGGGCCGCACAGGTGTCCCCTGTTTGGAGGAGAAAGACAAGTCTCGACGTGCAACTGCAGGTGGTGGCAGGCAGGAGGGTAAAGAGGAGGTCTGGGTACCTGGGGGAGCCACCTTCCACTACTCCTCACCCTGCGACAACCCTGAACAGCCAAGAACGGGGACGGCTCACCTCGTCACTAAACAAGTGAGTGGCTTTGAGCCAGCTGGTATGGTGACATTAACTAGAAATACTGGGGCTGTCATGAGTACTACTGTGTTCCACCAGATCCCCTGGAATCTTGTTGGGGGGGGGAGGTTAAAATATACAAAATATAAAATTTACCATTTGAGCCATTTTTCAGTTGCATTGAGTACATTCACATTGTCGTGCAGCCGTCACCACCACCCATCTCCAGAACTCTGTCATCCTCCCAAACTGAGTCTCTGTACCCGCTAGACACTAACTCCCCCTTCCCCCTCCCCCTTCCCCCACCGCTGGCAGCCACCATCCTACTTTCTGTCCCCAGAAATGTGACTTCTCCAGGTATCTCGTGTGAGTGGAATCACGCAGTGTTTGTCCTTCTGTGACTGGCTTATGTCACTCAGAATAACGTCCTCAAGCCTCATCCCCGGGCTGTAGCCTGTGTCAGAAGTTCCTTCCTTCCTTAAGCCTGTCTTACTGTGCTGCTGTGCACAGGTCCCACGTTTTGTTTGTCCATTCGTCTGTCTGTATGCAGCAGGGGTGTCGCCACCTTTTGGCTGTTGCGAACAGCACCGCTATGACATTGATGTCTCTTTGTTTTTGGGTTTTTTTTTTTTTCTCTTTTTAACTATTTTTGTGCAAGCTCCCTCAGCTTCACGTGCCTTTCTTTGCTTCTAAAGGCCTGAGCCCGGAGCCCTTCTCCAGAGCGGCTCTGGGCGCTCGGGAAGCCGTTGGCGACGTGTGCTCTGCGCCTGGGCGCTGGCTCCGGCCTTCCCCGGGCAGCCACCGGCCGAAGGGGGACACCTGAGCAGCGTAGTATAGACTCTGGGGTCTCCCTCGGGGTCAGGCTGAAGCCACCCTCGCAGGACTCTGCCTTGCCGGGCTTCCCTCGTCTTCCTGTCTGGGTCCCCGCTCCCTTGCCGTTTTCTCCTGGGCAAGTTGCCTCTGGTCACCTGCCCGGGAATCCTCCTGCCAGGTCTGCCTCTGGGGACCCCAGCTGAGCCTAGTGTCTGGGTAGTGTGCGGGTGGGTCTGCCTTCTCGGCCTGTGTGCTTGGTCTGGGACGACTTCAGGGCCCACCTCGTGCAGGTGCTCAAAGACTTGTTGAATGTCAGGACGATGGGGACTAAAAGACGACACTCGAGAATGAATGAATGTGACACACAAGAATGAATGAATGCTTGTTTTTCCCTCTGAGGAGCAGGAAGCGGTATGGGGAAAATCGTGGACGTTGAAATTGGACCAACCCGGATATGAATTGCACATAGATTCTTTATTCCTTGTGTGGATTTGGAAAATGTACTTGACATCATGACCTTTCTGCCTCAGTTTGCTCATTGGGAAAAGGGGACATCCCTCCTTTGTGGGGCTGCTGCGAGAACTGGGTGAGTTGAGGGATGCAGAGGGTCCCGCCGCAGACACTGCGGGTTCCTAGCCGGGGTGAGCCTGCTCATCCCTGGCTTTGCGCCTTTATTCCCTTAAAAAAAAAGAGGGGATTTCTGCAATACCTGAAAATTAACATTTTACAATGTCTGTTACAGTTGTTTATCTCAGAACAAAAATTTAGTAGAGAGGTTGATAGTGGACTCAGTAAAATAATAAAATGGAATTTGTGGTGACTCATTTATATATATATGTGTGTGTAGATACATATATATATTTTTTTGGGGGGGGAGGAAACAGAGTCTCACTCTGTTGCCCGGGCTAGAGTGCCGTGGCATCAGCCTAGCTCACAGCAACCTCAAACTCCTGGGCTCGAGCGATCCTCCTGCCTCAGCCTCCTAAGTAGCTGGGACTACAGGCATGTGCCACCATGACCGGCCAATTTTTTCTCTATATATTTTTAGTTGTCCAGGTAATTTGTTTCTATTTTTAGTAGAGACAGGGTCTCGATCTTGCTCAGGCTGGTCTCGAACTCCTGAGCTCAAGCGATCCTCCCGCCTCAGCCTCCCAGAGTGCTAGGATTACAGGCGTGAGCCACTGTGCCCGGCCTTGTGGTGACTCATTTATATCATGATTATATTTAAAAACCTAGTAACATTATATCTGAAAATATCTGAAAAGTTTGGCTCTTTTACCTTAAAATGCATATAAATATGTTTTCATTATACATTTCAAGGGTCCCTCATCCCTGAATTATGCTAAAGGTAGGGAAATAGCCACCCTCCAAAATAAGTGTGTGGAAGATAATATTACCGCTTCTTCATAATTCAGACTATCAATAATGTGCATTATGAGCAGCTTATGTGTGGTCTTTGTATTCTATTTCAGGTGGTATTTTTGGTTATTTAAAATGTGTCTCTTTGGAGAAAACTGTGAGAACCTTTAGGGGGCAGTAATGGAACATCACTTAGAGCTTTACAAAGCTAGAGAACAATGACTTTTTTGAGTTTCAACATTTTGAGGAACAAAGTATTAACCTGTGTTGAAGCTGCTTCTGAAGGATATGCCAATTACGAGAGAAACACACAAAGCCGAGGGCCCCAGCAGGTGTACAGGCGCTGCAGGTCTCACCTCCATCCGCCCATGGTCAGCTTGCAGAGGAGAAATCGCCAAGACATTCAGCTCATCACCGATAATTAGAACCCTTGGGGCAAAAAAAAGATAGCGAGTGATTCTCAAATGGAGCTTTCCTGGGTTAATTATCAGTGTGTTTGTGTTGTCTTTCCTGATCCTCCTCCACTGTTGGGACACATAATCTAATTAACAACAGAAAATCAGTGAAGCTTGAGGCCTGAGCTATTACTTATGTAAAATTATTTTGAAAATTTTCAAATTGGAGGATTTTAAAAAAAACTCTTTCTATACATTCAGTGCCTCATAAATGCCAACTAATTATTTGACCTTCATTAATAATATGGCAGATAAAAAAATAATATGGCAGATAAGTAACTGCTATTTGATTATCTAGTGTTATTTATTAAGGTAATATTTGGATCTCAGGAGCTACACATTCCCATCAGAATTATGGCCTGATACAATATGGTTAAGCAAAACAGTAAGAAGAATTTGGAGAAGCCATAAGAATTTTATGGTTTATGGCCGTACCACCCTGAATGTGGCTGATCTTGTCTGATCTCGGAAACTAAGCAGGCTTGGTCCTGGTTTATACTTGGATGGGAGACTGCCTGGCAATACTGAGTGCTGTAGACTTTTTCCTCTTAAAGAAAAAAAAAAGAATTTTATGATCAAAATAGTAACATAGTAGGATTAAGGAAACCATTGAGAATAAATATCAGAAAATATGAAAAGAAAAAATCTCTTACCCTAAGATGCAGGTTGAGCTAGCTCTATGTACTGAACCCATTTCTGAAAAGGAATATGTATACCATATGGTAAATGCGTTTTACTGTGTTACAAATTTGGAATATGCCTGTGGAGAAAATGATAGCCTCTATATGTGACAAAAACACGTAACTTTGACATAACATTGGATTTGTTAAATTATGTCTTTTGTCATTAATACCATTTTGAATGCATTTATTGCTCCCATGCAAAGTGGCCAAAAAGAATGCTTAATTTATTGATTTTTGTGTATAATCAAAGCTTGTGGATGCTAAAATATGTGGTGGTTTTCTTTAGAGCAAAAGGGCAACCCCACAACCCCAAGAGTTAGCATGGAAATTTCCCCTAAATGGAGTGAACGGTTCATTTCCATCACCCTGGAGAAAGGCAGACCCCAGATTGGGAAGTGAGAACTGCAGAGGCAGGCTTTGAATGGAAGGTTTGGGGCCTTCCAGTGGGGGTCTGAGGTCTGACTGGGACAAGCAGTTCAAGGGCATTTCCCCACCTTTTTCCTCCCTCCCTCTCTAGATATGGGAACTGTCATCTTAAATGATCCCATCTCTATGCCTACAGGGATGGGACATCTGACCCAAGCTGGACCAATTGAAATACGTAGCTCCAAGTCACGGGACTTGGTGCAAAATGTGAACACAAGATGCAAATATTAAAGAGAAAATTATTCAACAATTATTTGTTAAAGCACAGTGAGGATGACTTTATTCAGCACCATTGAGATAGCGTGGACCACAGCAGTGGGATTTTGCAGTGGGGGAGAGAGACTCGGCTCAACTCTGAATGTAGCACGGGCAAGTAGGAGTATGTAGTGGGAGGGGTGGGCAGAGGGGGTCAGTGGATGGAAAAGTGACTAAGAGGTGACTTCAGGGATAGAAGGAAGTCTGGCTAAACCGAACTGACAGGATTCTTGCTGAAGGCAGGCCAGGGTGACCAGACCGGAGGTCCCTGGGGAGCTGGTGGAGGATGGGGAACCCGATCAGATATTGGACTGGAGGGGTTCTCGCTAAACTGACTTAGCAGGATTCCTGCTAAATCTGGGTTTTACAAGGAAGTGCACAGGTGGGCCTGGGGAAGGTTCGGGAGGCGGCTGCCTAACGTTTTGTGATGCAGAGAATCTTCATTCCAATCAATCAGAATACCCCTGGGAGTGTTCTACCTGTGGCCTGGGGGAGTGAGTTCCTTTCTTCTCTAACCCCAGGCTGTGAGGGCAGGAGCCCGAGAGGTGTCAGTGGTCACATGAGGCGGCAGGTGTGCGGTGGAAAAGGGGGGAGACCAGAGCGACCAGCCCTGCACCTTGTCACTCTGCAGGCCAGCCCTGGACCTTGTCACACTGCAGGCCAGCCGTAGCTTGCACTCCCTCCCCGGGGCTGAGGAAACGAACACCAGCACACCCGTTAACCCAAGTGTGGCCACAAGTCGGGGAGTTGTAGAATACCCAGCAAGTCCCCGTCTTGTGCACAGGCTGTCCGGGTGAGCTCCGGTCACCGTGATGGAAGGGATTCTGACTGCTTTGCGAGGCACAGCTAGTGTGAGGGTCCACGGCTGCCTGGTTTCCCTGCCAGGGGCCGGCCGGCGCCCTCAGCTTGGAATTACATTTCCGAGACACTTTTGCCTTATCCTGGGAACTCTCCCCTTCAGAGAGGGATCACGGGTTGAGTCTATCACAGTGGTCACCACCTTTTCACTGCAATGGAAGTTAGTAAAGGACACTGAGATGCAGCTAACGTTGGTGATCGTCCACGCTGTGCCAGCAACTGTGCTGCTTCATGTTTTTTCATATCACACACAAAAATGTTCTGCGATGTCATAGTTTCTCCAGTAAGGAAACTGAGGCTGCATGAAAGTAAGGAAGAGACCCAAGGTGACAGGTAATCTTCATCCCACTGATGCTCCTGTGTTCTCTGTGAGCACTTTCCCAGTGAGCTCCGGGAATTTATGGCTGTCTCTAATGTCTCTCCTTTTTTAAAAAATTTAAAAAATCCTACTGGAACACTCCTATATGGCTAGTGAGACTGCAGAATGGTTCAACCACTGTTGACTTGAAAAGTTAAACATAGAAATACCAAACAACCCAGCAATTCTGCTTCTAGGTGTGTACTGAAGGCAATTAAAAGCAGGAACCCAAACACGTATACGTACAGCCACGTTTATAGCAATAGCCAAGTGTCCATCAATAGATGACTGGATAAACCAGTTGTGGTACACGCATACAACGGAACAGCATTCAGCCACGGAAAGCGACAAAGTACTGATACATGCTGCAATTGAATGAACCTCGAAAACATCATGCTAAGTGAGCGAGCCAAATACAGAAGGCCACATATCGTATGATTCCATTTACATGAAATATCCAGACTCGGTAAATTTATAGAGACAGAATACAGGGGTTGGGGGAGGAGGGAGTAGAGAGAAACTGCTTAGTGGAAGGAGGGCTTTATGCGGGAGCGATAGAAATGCTTGGGACCCAGGTGGAAGTGAGGTTGCCTAGCACCGTGAATGTACTAAACACCACTGGGTTGTTCACTTTAAAATGTTTGATTTTATGTTTGTGAATTTCATGTGCATAATTTTAAAAATGCTTTTACACACATACATATCTTTTATTCCAAAATTCATAAATATCATCATACTATACACATTTTTTTAAAGAGATATTGTCTGACTCTGTTGCCCAGGCCAGAGTGCAGTGGCACAATCATAGCTCACAGCAGCCTCAAATTCCTGGGCTCAAGGCACCCTCCTGCCTCAGCCTCCCGAGTAGCCAAGATTATAGGTTCACACCACCATGCTCAGCTGATTTTTTTTTTTTTTTTTTTTGTAGAGGCAGGGTCCCATTATGGTGTCCAGGCTGGTCTCAAACTCCTGAACTCAAGTGAGCCTTCCACCTCAGCCTCCCAGAGTGCTGGGATTACAGGCTTGAGCCACTGCACCTGCTCTTTTTCTTTTTCTCTTGATACAGCCTTGCTTTTCTTTTCTGGCTTTGCTCTCCCCCTGCCCCTACTCCCTGTATCCTCATATCAGCTGTCCGCTTCCTCCGCAAGTAACTCAGCCAACACTAACTAGGTTCCTCTCATAGCCACACACATTTATATATATATATATATATATATATATATATATATATATACATACATATACACACACATATATATACATGTATACATAATACATACATATATACACATAGACATATACAAGGGTTTTTAGTCATTTCATAAAATGGGATCATACTGTATGCACCTTCTACATCTTGCCTTTTTCACTCAGACATTACTGCTGAAATAGATCCAAGTAGTGGTATAACTCTAATTAATTCTTCTCAATGGCCATATATTGCCTTTCTAACAAAAACTGATTGAAGACCCTCATCCAATAGATGTTTACTCTATGCCCTTATTTTATTCTCCCCTCTCAGTTTCTTAAAAGTCCTCTAATCCTGGGGTCCCCAACGCCCGGGCTGAGGACAGGACCAGTCCGTGGCCTGGTAGGAACCAAGCCACCCAGCAGGAGGTGAGCGGCAGGTGAGTGAAGCTTCATCCGTATTGACAGCTGCTCCCCATGGCTTTCATCACCGCTAAACTTCCGGTCAGATCAGCGGCAGCCTTAGATTCTCACAGGAGCC